>NW_027551570.1:3440944-3472362 GCF_008692635.1 Crocuta crocuta
GTGCTGAGCATGGAGCCTGCTAGAGATTCTTTCCCTCCCTCCCTTTGCCCTTCCCCTGGTCACACACACACAGTCTCTAAAATAAAAAAAAAATTTAAAAAAAGAATGTTGATTGTGCTAGGTTGTGGAGTTTGAACGGTGAGATTAGGAAGATCCAAGTAGCATTTCATTTAGTCTAGGCTTTTAATAATCTATAATGCTCTTAGTCTATGATAAGACATTTTAGTGGTCCCTCTGAAGTGAAAACAGAATTCCTCCTGAATTTTACTAAGTTTGCTTCCCTGCAAGCCTTGTTTGCTCTATTTTTGTGTTACTCTGATTTTCCAAACCCCAAATCAGATATTTCAGGGACAGCTGAGAGGAAAACAATCTGAGAGATGTTTTTGCACGAATAATGATAATATTTTGATGACTTGGGGAAAGAATGGAATAGATCTTTTAAATCTGATTTTTCTTAGATCCACAGATTATTCATTTACTGTTGCTACAGTCATACCAAATGCTCCTGTCACACCACAGGAGAAATACATTTTGAGGATGTACTACGGAGACCCCCAAGTTTAGACATCACATATATTTGATGGTTTTCTAAATTATCCGTGGATTCTGCTTGATGTCAACTTCCTGTCCCCTTCAGTACCAATATTGATGGACTCTACTTCATTGTCCATTTCTTCCTTTCTTTAAGATGTAAACACGTACAGATTAAATCAGATGGCAGAACTGTTCATGGTACAGCCTGTACTTGCTTGGAGAAACACATTTCATTAATTAAGAAAAAAATAATAGCACTGTGTAGGAAAAGCAAAAACTGCAAGATCAAAACTCTGGCTAAACTCTTTAAGCCATTATGAGTGACCTCTAAACCACAAACAATGCTAAAGTTCTTGGGAAAACTTTGTTTAACTGGCACCCACAATGCATATTAACCCAGAAGCGGAACTCTGCCAAAAATGTTAACCAGTTACTGTTTATAAATGTGAAAAGAAAATTAGCACATGAGCAAAGGAAAAACACATCTTTGGTGTCAACCTTTCTGTGAACTTCTCTACAGTTATTACAGTTGTTTTTGCTGGTTTTTGCAAAGGTGTGATGGACAGGGGGAATGGTACACCTGGAGAGAATGGCACAGCGGTGTGTAGTTGCTGTCTGCTGCTACGTCAGGTACAGCTGTGTTCATTGTTTGTGATTCGTGATGTACATAGCCTTTACGGTAGCTGCAAAAGCAGCAAGTCTTGCAGAGCTCCCTAATTTTGGTTGCCCAGTGGACTCACTGGAATATTTGCAGGAAAAACCTCCCATTGCCTAATTTCTTCTCCAGGCTCACTAAATAAGAACCTCTGGGCATGGGGGCTGAGCATCAGCATTTCCTGGGAACCCCTGAGTCTGATGTACCCAGTAAGGACTGAGAAACTCTGTACTAAAACGAACATTAGCAGCTGTGTCCAACCTCATCTTCGAAGATGTCAAGGGGAGATAGCAGCAGAATTGAAGGGCATAGAACCATTCACGATTTATCAAAAAGTCCAAGAGAAATCACACATGCAATCTACAACATTCAGGTTTGGCCGTTTGGGGGAGGTTTGGGTCTGTAGTTACATTGGTTAAATACTGTGTCCTGAAAGAAAGATTAATTTCTTTGAGGGATGGGGAATGAGGACATGAATTATGTTCTAAGAAAGCATTTTTTTAATTTTTAAAAATTTTTTAACATTTGTTTATTTTTGAGAGAGAGAGAGAGAGAGGAGAGAGAGAGAGAGAGCATGAGCTGGGAAGGAAAAGAGAGAGAGGCAAACACAGAATTTTAAGCAAGCTCCAGGCTCTGAGCTGTCCACACAGAGCCGGACACAGAGCTTGAACTCACTAACTGTGAAGTCATGACCTGAGCTGAAGTCGGCCGCTTAACCGACTGAGCCACACAGGAGCCCCAAGAAAGCATATTTTAGTAGACAGCCATCTTCAATGACTGGCTCCATTTGGGATCTCTATTAGAAGATCTCTACTAGATAGCTATGGCTTTTGCCTGTACCACTGCCTACACTTCTTTGGGAAACAATGCTTTACATTTTGATTGCAAAAAGGTCCTTCCCCCAGTGTCAGTCTGACTCTAGTTTAGTCCACCACTTTGTTCTGGGATGAGCATGTGACCCAATCCTGGATAATTCCAAAATCGCATCCCCTCAGCCAAAATGATTGGTTTGGGTCCTTGAAGATGGCCCTAGGTGTAGAGAGAGGTGTAGAGAGGTCTGGGCCTTTCTATAAAAATAAGAAAGAAACCTGAGCTACAAGGACCACCATGAGGGTAAAGGTCTATATGAACATGAAGGCATTGCAAAGGAAAGCAGAAACTAGCAAAGAAAACAGAACTGGTAAACTGACATCATTGGATGGAGATGTACATCAACTGAGCAATACCCTGGACTTGTCAGTTGTATCACTGAATAAACTGAATTTTATTAAATTCATCCATTCATTTTGTGAAGGCCAATTTGAATGAAGGTTATTTTGCTTGTTTGTTTTTGTCTTTTGTTTTTGTTTTACCAATAGCAAAGCAACTCTGATGAATGCAAGATCCTTGTTAGAGAAATTGTCAGGACCATTAAGAAATCTAGAGATGCTTTATTATTCTACAGGAAGTTTTTTGTTTGTTTTATCCGGCAAAAAACCTTTAATTTCTCACAATCAGAACCTCAAGGAAATACTAAGTCAATAATTCAATCCATCAGTAAGAATTAAATGAGCTCCTCTCTGGGCCTATCACTCTGCCAGCATGATAGGAAAATGGAAGTAAGTAGAAGGCCTGGTCCCTGCCTTCAATAAGTTCACAATCTTCTTAGCAAAAGCACATACATTAGAAATAATTCAGGGAGAGGGGCACCTACTTGGGTGGCTCGGTCGGTTAAGAATCTGACTCGATATTGGCGCAGGTCATGATCTCACAGTTGGAGGAATCAAGCTCCACCCTCAGCATGGAGCCTACTTGAGAATCTCTCTCTCTACTCCTCCTCCTCCACTCATGTGTGCATGTGTACTTGTACTCTCTCTCTCCCTCAAAATAAATAAAATTTTATTTTTTAAAAATGTTTTATTCATTTCTAGGAGAGAGAGAGAGAGACAGCGTGAGCAGGGGAGGGTCAGAGAGAGAGGGAGTCATAGACTGAAACAGGCTCCAGGCTCCGAGCTGGCAGTCAGCACAGAGCCTGATGCGGGGCTCGAACCAACGAACCGCGAGATCATGACCTAAGCGAAAGTCGGATGCTTAACCGACTAAGCCACCCAGGCGCCCCTCAAAATAAATAAAATTTTAAAAAAAGAATTCAGGGGAAAAAAGGACATAAGTCAGTGGAAAGAAGTATTAATTAGCATGCCGTAAGTGCTCCATTAGAGCCAATCATCACATGAAGTGTGGTAGAAGGACCCAGAGAAGTAAATAGTATCACCACTGCTATCAAGGGGGTTATACTCAGAACATAAAATACAGATCGCAGAGATGATTTAAGTGCATTATAAAGCTGCATGCCATAATTTACTAACAATTTAATAACCTCCATACTAAGGCTTTAATGAGCAGCATGGTAATCACTTTACTAATTTACTCCAGGAGCTCAGAGCCTTCTTCTCCAGTGGCTTCCAAGAGCCACCACCTTCGATCTCAGAGGCTAATCTCATCTAAACATTGGCTTTCTAGGGTTTGGGGTTTTGTCTAAACTTGACCACAGATCCCATGACTTCTCTGCTGAAACATGTCATCTTCTAAAAACTAAAACAACCTCATGTTTCCCAATTCCCCGTCATTCTCCTACCTTTCATCATTCCCCTACTCCTTTCCATCCTCCAGCTCTCCAAAATTCTGTCCACCTCCTCTCCAACTCTGCAAACTGTTTTCAGCCCAGTTTCCCAAGTTGTCCAAGTGTAGTGTAATAGAGTTGTTATACCAAAGGAGAGAAGGAGCTGGAAGGATGGACACGGGAAAGTAGATATTGGATCCATGTTGATACAAAGCTCTATTCTGTTTTCTTTTTTCTTTGTTTTTCTTCTTTCTTTGAACCTCCAAATCCAGATTCTTTTGGAAACAAACCACTATGGAGTAAAGAGTTGCCTCTGAACTCCAAAAGACGACTTTGGTAACCCACGTGAATCTCCAGCATATGTGGGTCAGTATCTGTGTATGTGTATATGTATGTGTATGTGTGTGTGTGTGTGTGTGTGTGTGTGTGTACTGAGACTTGAGATTTCAGAGCTTTGGAAGAGTGCGGAGGCCAGGAGAGGTTAAGCATGAAATTCACCAAGTAAGTACCCTTGTTTATTTTAGGTACTCATCACGTCTTCAGAGAGGGTGGGTGATAGGTTAGATTAGTACTGCAAATACTCACATAGCCAAAACACTAAGAATAACTCAGTCAAGGAATCAGAAAAAAATGTTCAAGAATTAAAGGTTCTCTAGTATCTATTCTGCTACCTTACTACCTTAATTTTGCCTTTCAATTCTTACTAATCTCCTTGTTAATGCATGGAGAGCATGAGGCATTGAAATGGAAATTATACGATTTGACTACATAGAACTCTTATTTTTAAATAAAAAGTTGACATTTAATTGAGTGATAGAATAATGGTGTTAAAATATTAGCCAGCATGATCCCACCCACATACCCCAAGTGGTCTCATACCATGTCTTTGGTTTACCCACCATTCAGTCAGCTAGGTTATTTTTACAACTGTTTAAGAGAAAGGATATGACAGCAGAAAACAAAAAAAATAGTTGCTTCCCAGCTCTTTGATTCAAAAGCCTTAACAGTGAGGTAGAAGAATAGAAGAGTCATGACCTAGCAGACTATTTAGGATAAAATATCACGACAAAGCACACAGTTCTCCCTCAGTCCTCATGGCCAATTTAGAAAACAATATTCCCTGAGGGTTACAGAGGTAGGAGCAAAGAAAATGCAATGCTAGCACTGATTTCAGGGTCTTCCCAAAGGAGGGTCACTGTCCATACTGCTAGGCTAAGCATAAGGCAGGGGACAAAACCCCTGAGAAGTTTGTAGAATCTAGGTTGAGCCAAAGGAGATAAAACCTAAGAGGAAAAGTGACTGTCAAGTACATCTCCGCAGGTAGAATATCAGAGTCACCCACTCGGCAGTATGGCAGAGGAGAAGGAAGATGGCTGGCTTTGGTCAGTGTGGGTCAGAGGTGGGAGGAGAACCACTGGACTAGAAGTGATTGCGCAACCTGGAAGAAGGCATATCTTCACTGTGACCCAAGCAGACTAACAGCTGAGGTCCTGACTGAGACAATGAATGTCACAGTCATTTTGGACAGAGATCACTGAGGATCATAGAAGGCAATGGATGTCTTCAACGGTGCCTAGATGGGCAAATGACACTGAGGACCGGATTTTGCCTGCCTGCATCCCTGCCCGAGCATCGTCACCCGTAATGTTAAGATCCGTAACATTAAATAATTTATGAAGGCAGATGGAATATCTGTTAAGCCCTATAAAAACCTGACGTATTTAAGTAATCAAAACCCACTATTCAGCTGAATAATAATGTTCAAGTAACTGTTTCTAATGCAGAAACTTCCCTTTCATATTGATGATCACAAAAGTCTGTGAGTGATCTCTTTCTAAAATGAAGCTGATCAAAATTTTACAGCGGAGAAATATGATCAACAGTCACCACATAACCTTCGAGTAATAAAAGCTGAAACACTTGCACTTCACCCTCTTGAAAACAGAGACATGACTGAAATATTTGTAAGCCAACAGGCACCAAAGGCATCGCTTCAAACAATGCTCAATAATAGCACCATTTTCCTGGTTCCCAGAGTGATGAGTGGGTGGCTTAAGACCAGAGCAGAGTAAACCTCTGAGCTTTTATGTGGGGAGTAAATTAAAAAGTATTTATAATGTCACTCATTCGATGCCTCCACACTCATGTGCCATTTACATCATATCGTGGTATGTTGCTTTTAAATGCCTTGTATAGTTTCAAGATCTATGCTTTGTGCCGTCAACAAAGGATGTTTGAGGAGAGGGATTGTGTCAAATCCAGTGGCTATGTCTTAGTTTTACTAGATCTTTCTCCCATACTTCACATTGCTGCTTATTTAGTCTTCTTAAATCTCTTTTTGCATTTTGCTCCCGACGTGAAACATTTGATCATTTGAGAAACAGTTACTGACCACCTGCTATGCGGTAGGTACTGCCCTAGCCCCTGGGAAAACCTCTACAAGTAAAAAAGACAAGATCTGGGCTCTCATTGAGTCAACATTCCAGTGTATATAAAAAGGGCAATAAAAAAAAAAGAAATGTACAAATTAAATAAGTTCATATTGTGACGAGCTCTTTTATTTAAGGTTATTAGGAAGATTTCTCTGAAGAAGTGGCTTATAGGAACAAGACTTGAGTGATTGGAATGAATCAGGCTTGCAAAGATATGGGAGGGAAGAAAATAGCATGCACTAAGTCTAAGACAGGATTAATCATGTCTCATGGCAAGAAGATCAGTGGGTCTTCAGCTGAGTGTCCAGAAAGGAAGTCATAGAAGGTCCTAGAGAAGGAGGCTGGGGCTAGCTTTCTTGGGCTAGTGGGTCATGTCCATACTCTCTCTGCTTCTCTCTCCTCTTCCTAATCATTCCTTCTTAATCTCCTTCAGATGCTTTTCCTGTTCTGCCTTGCTCTCAAACAGTGGTAGTCCCAGATTTTAGTCTTGCTTCTATTCTTTCCCTTCTAGGCTCTTCCTAGGTTATCATCGGCCTAGGTGATGAAAACTACAAAACTACATGATGATGTCCAGTTATAGAATCTGTTGATTATGGCTCTTGAGTCCCAGTGATGAGCACAGAACCACATCAGAGTTGACCTAGGAGAGTTGTTTATGTTGCATATATTTATAAACCACAGCCTGGTGAGTGGGATAGTCAAGTCAATACCCATGGTAATTAGATCCAAGATCGACATATGGGAGTTGTGTACAACATATCATAACAAGGCTAGGAATACCACCCATAGGGAAGCCAATCATGAAAAAAAAAAAAAAAGAAAAGAAAAGAAAAAAGAAATGTACTAATATGGAGCTGTTACACCTTTATAGGACTTTTCCCATGCAGTATGCACTCTTTTCTTCTTCTCTCCTAACTTGCTTGGAAGCCATGCTTCCAGGGACAGAAAGAGCATCCATCCCTACAAGGCATCTAGTGGACTATTACAGGCACTCATGCAGTGGTTAGGATAATATGCCTTTATACCCCTACCCTGAAGAAATATGAAAGTTGAATCCAGATAGATGGAATAATGTCATATTGTAATATTTCCGTCATGTTGAATCGTCCTATAATAATGATAAATTATTTGGAAAGGCCCCTACTGGTCATTTCTACTAATTACCTAGAAGCCAAAAGAGTAAGTCTTGCACTAATTGCTGTCTTAGACCTCCAATGCTTTAATACCTGAACTATCCCAAGTTTTAGGTTCATATATCCAACTTCATCCTTGGTCTATCTCCATTTTGATACAGCCAGGAAATGCAAACTCAACAGATCCCAAACTGACTCATTACTCTCAAAAGCTATCCCTATACTCCTCCTGTATTTCTAATTTATTTTAATGCTGTGATTGTATGTTCAGTCACCCATGCCTAAATCTAGGAGTCGATTTACAGTCTCTTTCATCCCCCACATCCAATCAACTAGCAGCTACTCCCATTTTTATATCTCTTAACCATTTCCCCCAATCCATTCCTTTCTTTACATTTTTATAGCCTCTGTTTAAGTTAGGTCCCATCTAGATCATTATGATAGCCTTCTCTCTTTTTAAAATTTTTTTTAAGTTTATTATTTTTTTGAGAGAGAGGGAGAGAGAGAGAGAACGAGTGGGGGGGGGTGGGAGGAACAGAGAGAGATGGAGAAAGAGAATCCCAAGCAGGCTCTGTGCTGTCAGCATGGAGACTGCTGAAAGGCTTGAACTCAGGAACTGTGAGATCGTGACCTGAGCTGAAACCACAAGTCAGATGCTTAACTGACTGAGCCATCCAGGCACCCCATGACAGCCTTCTAACTAGCTTCTCTACTTCCAGTTTTATTGTCTCTGAATCCCATCTAGACACTAATGTCACTGAAAACCACTATCTGCACACACCATTCCCTTGCCAGGACCCTTCCAATGATTTCCTGTTTCCAGCAAAATGCCTCCTACTATGCATACAGGGATCTCAGTGGCTTCTCTCTACCCACTTTTATAGCATAATCCCACCATAACTCTGCTTTATCCATTATTTTTTCCCAACAACAGATTCCTTGCATTTCTTCATACCCTGTGCTATTTGCTATCTCCTTGGAAGTATCCTTAATGTTTCTATTCTTTTCACCCCACTGTAATCCAATCCATCAGACCTCTTATCAACTGTATCTTGGAATTTATCTGGAATCTTGCCACCCTACAGCATCTTTTTTTTTTTTTTAAAGTTTATTTAGTTATTTTGAGAAAGAGAATGGGGGAGGGGCAGAGAGAGAGACAGAGAATCTCAAGCAGGCTCTGTGCTGACAGAAAACCATGAGAAAATGACCTGAGCTGAAATCAAGAGTTGGATGCTTAATTGACAGAGCCACTCAGGTGCCCCGCTCTACAGCATCTTTACTGCAATTACTCTCTTTCACAAATTTACTGTCTCTCATCCAGATTGTTGTGA
Organism: Crocuta crocuta; assembly: GCF_008692635.1. NCBI lineage: Eukaryota > Metazoa > Chordata > Mammalia > Carnivora > Hyaenidae > Crocuta > Crocuta crocuta. Next base: position 3,449,629 of record NW_027551570.1, read on the forward strand.
GAGCCTCCTAATTGTGTCCTTGCTTACAGCCTTGTTCTCTGAAGTCTATTCTCCCCTGACAAGGCATGGTAATACTTTTTAAATATCAGTCATATATCTTTCACCTAATCTTTTCCCATTTTCCTTAAGCATAATCCAGATTCTTCACAATGCTTCATAATATTTTCCATGATCTGCTACCCTAAACTCATTACTTCTCAGACCTCATCGCCTTTCACTCTCCCCTTTGCTTACTCTCCTCCAACCATATCAGCCGTTCTACCCTCTTGACCATGCCAAGCACACACTTCCTCATGGCCTTTTCACATGCTGTCACATCATCCTTAAAAGCTCTTCCTCTCCATACCGCCATGGCTTAGTCTCTAAATTCCTTCAGAGCCCTCATGAAAGTCCCTCTGTGATAACCTACATAAACCAGAACACTAACCTCTTCCACCACTTTCTATGGCCCATATTCTGCTTTATTTCCTCCTTATTACCCTTATTTCTCTTGTCAACACCACTCTATATTTAAGTAGTATTTTAAAAATTATTTGTCTCCCCCGTGAGGATATAAGCCCTTTGATGACAGAGATTACTTTCTGTCTTGTTCATCTTCAGTCTTCTAAATCTATAACAGTACCTAGTGCATAACAGCTGCTCAGTAAGTATTCCTTGAATGAGCAAATGACTCTTAATGCCCCGACCTAAGCTATTTTTTCTTCCTGGAATATTCCACTTTCTTTCCTCTGTTTTCCTTATGCTCATTTCCCCCAGCATAGATACCATCCCCTCCATAAAGCCTTTCCAGAAACTCCAGTTTGGGTTAGCTGTTCTTCCATAGCACTGAACGTGTTATCATCTAGCAAATATGTTTCTATTAAAATGACATAAATCAATGCCCGTCCTCTTGCGGAAGACTTCAATATTCATCACAAGAGGAAATATGTCTTCATTCAACATATTCAATAAGCATGTATTAAACATATAGCAGGAGGCTGGAAACACACAAAATTGAACAGGTAGGCAAGCCTTCATGGTCATGATGATTGCAGTCAAATGTCTTACTCAGTGATACACTCCCAACACTCCCCTGCATTGGCACATTTCAAATGACTAATGAGTGTCTCTATTTAGACCTTTAATCTTATATCTTGCCTTTGGGAAGAGGTTTCTCCTCATACAACCTCTCCCTTTCATCACAATAAAGGATACACAATTCCACAATTCGAAGATATTAACTTAGGTTTTCTTTTGTCGTTCATAACCCTGCCCTCATTACAAAAGTCAAAGGTGTTCATGCATTTTCTCCAGGAACAGGAGGATCAGAAGGGCCCAAAGTCAATAAAGAAGTAAATTGAGCTTCTACTCTGTTTGCTTTTTATCAACTTTATTGACGTACAATTAACATACACTAAAATGTACCCATTTTAAGTGTACATTTTGATGCGTTTTGTCGAATACAGTAATCCATGCAACTACTTACACAATGAAGACACAGAACATTTCTTTCACCTCATAAAGCTCTCTTGCCTCCTTCCAATGCAGCAACACCCCAGGCCCCAGGCAATTATTATTCTAAATTCTGTTATTGTTGTTGTTTTTTAATTTGGTTTGTCTTTTCTAGTTGCACATAAAGGGAATAATTCAGTATGTAATCTCTTGGACCTGAACTACTTTCAATATTTTTGAGATTCATCTATAGTGTTGCTTGTATCGTGTATTTCATTCCTTTTAGTTGTGGAGTAGTATTCCATTATATAGATATACCACAATTTTTGTAGCCATTCATCAGTGGATAGACATTTGGATTATTTCCAATTTGGGACAATTATGAATAAAGCTGCCGTGAGCATTTGCATATGAGTCTTGATATATGACTCTTTTTATTTGTTTTGGACAAATACTTACAAGTAAAATGTTGGGTCATATGGTAAGTGTATGTTAAATTTAATGAGAAGCTGCCAAACTGTTTTTAATCTGACTGAACACTTTTCAGCCACACCAGCAAAGTATTAGAATCCTAGTTGCTTTCCATCCTAGCCAGCACTTCTTACTGTCATTCTTTTTTTTTTTTTTACTTATGTCAATCTATTTCTTACAGTTTTCAGAGCAGACTAGTATCTTCATAGCTAGTGCCAAGTTAGGGCATTAGTTAATACTCAAGTCTTATTGAACAACAGGAATCAATCTGCAGATGCATTTTCCTAGGTAATTTGATGAAGCCTGATATTAGCTGAGCCTGGTACAAAGAAAGTAGCCAAGATTTTCCGTGCCCCAGAAGCTGAAAGGGGGGGGAAAACAAAGACAACTTTAAGGTTTAGAAGGTAAGGATGCAGAAGATAAGAATGTAACCAGAGATCATGGTTGGGCCACAAAGCTTTAGGAGAGGAAATACAGGGTTAGTTTCCTGCAAGCTGTTGGTCACATTTTTATCAACCAATGAATATATAACCTTATTTTTAGGTATGTTTCTGTTTAAAGACACCTTATTTAATATATACTATTGATACATAAACATTGAACTCACAGCCAATGGCACTAGAACTCGTGAATAAAGCTTATCTAACACACGCCATTTTCGTCGTAGGGCACATCACAACCTGCCTCTGCTTGGGACAACTAGACAGCACTTTAGTGCGTCTGCAGTGTTTGGGGGCCACTTTAAATAGTAAAATCACCAAAACTGCAAAAAAAAAAAAAGTGGCATCATATAAACTGTGAAAAGGATACTTGTTTACAGTATCAGAACTGAAACAAGACAAAATGTTGCCTTCTCCGACCTTAGCTGGGAAGGTGCACCTCCGGTGACAAGAAGCTACATGTCCACAAATGACTATAAACATGCCACAAATACTGATTTTGAGGTGAGAGATAAATTTTAGCAAGTAGGCACATTTGCAAATACAGCATCCGAAAATACTAAGGATCAACTACGTGCGTGTGTGCACACACAGGAGATAAGTGCACCGGGAAGATATGCATATTGCTGATATTGTTGATATACCTGCTGAAAGAAAATTAGCTCTCCGTGGACACTCAACAGATGTTGAATAATCAGTAATTTTTGATCCAGCATTAGTAGATCCAACATTAGTAGATCAAAAATTTAACCAAGGCTCTGTTTTCTCTGCAGAGGTGTTGGTACATTATAGTCATTTAACCTTATGCATTCTCTAGGCTAGTTGAAATACGAATATCCCAGAGATCAGAGTCAGACACTTTATTGCTACATAGCAATTTGCCAGGCTTAGAAACCTTATTGTTTGGTGTTGGATCTTTGTGGCCATTTCTTAAGGAATCTCCGAAATAGGACTTTGTGAGATCACACTTAATTAGCACTCCAATTTTCCCTTTCATTGTCTAAGCTCCTCCCCTTTCTGGAAGGAGCCAATATAGTACAATGCCCTTTATATTTTCAATAAACCTATGTCACCAACACCAAATGTAGACTGCTCTTTCTATAGTTTCACTATTTTTTTTATTGGCTCAGAGAATATGTACAATAACTGGTCTTCATTCACTTATTTTTAAAAATCATTTAATAATTGGGGCACCTTAGTGGCTCAGCTGATTAAGCGTCTGACTCTTGATTCAGCTCAGGTCATGATCTCTCAGCTTGTGGGTTCAAGTCTGCTGGGGATTCTCTGTCTTCCTCTTTCTCTGCCCCTCTCTCACTTGCGCTCTCTCTCTCTCTCTCAAAAATAAATAAATAAAATTTAAAAAATAATTTAAGAATAGATGATCGAGTGATGATTATGTCCTCGATCATGATCATGCTCTGTGCAAGAATCTATCATCTATCAGCTAGCTATCATCTACCCAGCCAGCTCTCTGCTAGGTCTAACTATCTTGATTCAGATTTCCCAAACTTTGAGCCATCTTCATGTTTCTTTTCATTACCTTCTTTCTCCTTCTGGAGATCTTTTTTGGTTCAAAAACCCAGAACTGAATCCAATAAATATCTGACCTAGTGCAGGTAAAACCAACAAACAGCAGCAACAACAATAAAATCTTGGGATTTGAGACAGAGAAAGTTTACATTTTCCTGATGATGAAACTAGTGAATTTTATTGTCCCAAAATATCTGAAAAGTTACAAAAAAAGAATAATGTAATAGAAATCACCTCTGGTACTAGCAACCAGAGGTCATTCCTTTTACAATTTGCTTTATTTCTCTCCTATGCATCTTTTCCTAAATAGTTCAAATTGACAATTTATGTATTTCTGGCCTTTTCCACTGTTCCACAATTTAAATTATTTCTAAAAATAATATTCTGTTTTATAATGACATCATCATTTAATCAATCATTCCTGTGCTGTTTGACAAATTCCTTGCAATTAAATATCATTGCAAAGGATTAGCTTGCTATTCAAGTGAAGCCTTAGGTTTTTGCCATGGTTGAAAATGGCCTGATATTTCCGATTGGAATACATAGTGTTAAGTTTATTCTTGGAGAATACAATACTCTGTGGTTTTTTTTACTTCCATTTGTGTTTACCAAGGTCACTTCAAATTTATTCCTACTAAAGGTGTGAATTTAGCAATGGCACTTTTAAGTTGCTTTATTATAAATAAGTGACACTTGAACAGAAAATATATCGAAGGACATCTCTGCTACAAACAAAACAAACAAAAAATATTCTTTTAAAAATAAAGAAGGCTTGAATAATGCCAAAAATGAGCATGTAGGTTATGTATGCTAGACTTTAAATTGGGCAGTAAAGATAACAGCATAGCCTATTTAGGGCAGTCCATTTCACAGTAGATTCTATATTTTATATCATGATGATAACTAAAAGAAATTTGAGCTCTTATGACTCAGACCTTGTGAAACAAGATCTACTTTTTGGAATGGAAGCATTTACTTACTAATTTTAATCATGGCAACTATTCTCACCCCTTAATATTTATTGGGCACCCCCTCACTCCAAGGAATATGGCAATGTCCCAATTTGCTTTGTATTTGCTGCAAACAGCAATTAAAAAGTCAAGAGAATTTTTATTTTAACGGAAATTGTTAACCGACTGCTAATAGGGAAAAGGAGCTCTCTTTATATCATTAAGATGAAGAAATCAATAGAACTTCAAGTATGGTCACCTAAGAATAAAGAATTCACTGGTACTATATTTATATGGTAAAAGCAGGAATTAAGAAAAGAGCTAAATAGCAGCTTGGCTGTAGGCTCTCTCTCTCTCTCTCTCTCTCTCTCTCTCTCTAACTGTGGGTATGGAGTAAGAGGGAAAATGTGTTCTGGACAGCAGTTTATGACAAGAGGCTATGATACAAGTATAAGAAATAGGCCTCAAGAGAAGCAAGACCAAACTAGGACGTTGAAAAATATGTAAATGTGGGTGATATTACATGGAAATAAACTCACCTGCCATTCCTCAGAATCCGCAGGCGTAAGATCGTACTTCCCTGTTCCCTTGAAGGGAGATGTGGTCACGGGACTTGCACGGACCAGTGAAACGTGTTACGTCACTTCCGGGTGGCTGCTTGAAGAACCTTTGCACCGTTTGCGTGACTCCTTTTTTCTTTCCGGTGTGATGGTGGATTCAGGTTGTGAGATGCTGCCTCCAGCCACCTGGGTTCCTGAGTGACTATAAAGAATGGAGCCCCACTGTTAATTTGTTGGGGACATGTCACAGGCACACCGAATAAATTTTTGTTGTGTTAAATCACTGAGATTTTGGAGTTTTTACTAGGGCGTAGCCTTAATTTATCATGAGTGATAACCACCCCTGTGAAATAAATCTCTAGTAACAAAACATAAATTGTTTATTGTTCTCCGAATAATTTCATCTGCAAAGAACCAAGTAGAATCATGGTATGCTCTGGGGTCTTGTGACTTATTTGAAATTTGCCTCTGACAGTCACAGAAGACAATGAACATTCCTAATTCCGAGGCAAAATCCTCGTCCTAATTCATTTTATTTTTTTCCTCTTTTCATTTTTATTCACTCCAAAACATTTATTTGTTACCTAATATGAGCAAAGTGAGCTAGGGATTATCTTCAAAAATGACATGAACCTTGTGTTGAAGACTTTATCACCTAAGGCGGGGGATAAAATACTTCCAAACATCAGCATATAATGTAGGGAGTGAACTTTCTTCCTGTAAGTCAATACTTTGAAACAATTATTTAATTAGCTGTATAGCTTTCAGGATTTCAATGCACATAAGAATAGTTTTCCTTTTACATAAAGGGAAATGGAATTCTATGTGGTTGTCTGGAGCCTGAATTTTTCTCCCACTTCTGGAACTTTTTTCCTTATGAATGCACCTAGATCATCCTCATTATTTTTTTAACAGCTATTTTGTAGTACGTTTAGAAAGATCTTGGTTACATAACCAAGCTTTCTATGGTACGTGTCTTTTAAAAGTATTTTTTATTTATAAAATAGTCTTATTTATAAAATACACTTAACTACAAAAGTGACATGTGTTTATGCAAGTTGAATATAAGGATTTTAAAGGAAAAGAAAAACCTATCTCAGGTCCTAATTCAAAGGTGCTTAAGGTTAAAAAAAAAAAGTGGATTCTTTTATCTTTTATCTATATTTTAATTTGTTCCTTATTTAACTGAAATGTCCATGGGTCTTGCTCTGAACATATAAACTCTGCTCTTCCTTATACTTTGTTTCATCTTTCATAATATTCAGGGACACAGCTCTTCCAACATCCATTTTTCCAGACTCACATCCAGAAAAAAAGTTTATATTCCCAGGGTCTCACAAACAGGTCCCAAAACTAACTGACTGGACCAGCTTGGAACTCATAACATCCCTGACCAGTCACTGTGGCTAGGAGAATTGGGTGGGCCGATTCACCAGGTTTACGTGTTATGCTCCAAATCTAGAACCAGAGTGATAAATACCCCACCCAAAGAACATGACTTGAGTGAGAAAGAAGGATAGGATTTTATATAAAGAAGGAAGAATCAGTGTTCTTGGCCAAAAAATAATTGATGTTCACTACAGCCCCTGAGTACCACTCTAGATCCCTATTAGCTCTGCCTGCATGGTATTGCTCTTAACAATCATGAATTCTTTCACAAATTTTCTTTGCATATACAAGACATATACAAGTGGATCACATCACACTTTTTTTTGCTACCCTATATTTCATTAAAAATTCATTCTAGACCTTCCATATTAGCCCAGAGAAATCTACTTTGTGCTTTCCAACAGCTACATAATATTCTATTTCAACATGCATGGTCCATTCATTTAAATAACCTCTGATTTATGGATATTCGTTTTTTTCAGGGTAGAGTTGTCATTACAAATAATGTCTCATTGAACACACTTGTACATAAATTTAGATGCATTTGCTCACGTTTATCTCTGCATTAAAATCCTAGACATAAAATTACTAGGTCAAAGAGGATGTGCATTTAAAATGTGAGCAGATATGTTCAAAACTACAAAAAATCTTCAACCTCTCTGCACTCCTACCCACAGTATATGAGAATGCTTGGGTCTCATTATACATTTGCAATTTTGCTCAAATGATGACAAAAAACCAGTGTTTTTCTTTTATTTTGTATGTCATATGGTTATAGGCCACATGAATGCCATTATTTGTGAATTGCCTTTTTCCATGCTCATTTTTCTTCTGGATACTACATTTTTCTTATTGAGTTCTAAGTATATTAAGAAAATTAGCACCTACTCTGCTACATTAACACATTTTTTTTTTGACTTTTGACTAGCATTTTCTGGCATTTTTGTCCTATCAAACTTTTAAAACTTATACGCATTTTAATATGTTAGTCTCTTCCCCTTACAGTTTCTGGGTTTTGTATGATAGTTAGAATTTACTTTAAATGTAAGCAAAACTCATTTTTCCTTCTATTTCTCTAATGCCACTTTTTCATTTAAGTCATTGATCAACCCGAAATTACTGTTAGTCTTAATATGTGGTAGTCATTCATCATCTGTTTCTGCCTTCTTCCAGATACATGGTAGATGGCAGGTACATATCTTATAGTAGGTTGGGGCCAGATAACTGGTTCTGGGTAATCATTTGTGAATGGAAGTGATGCAGGTCACAATAGTCAAGGCCAGTGCCAGGCCTTCCTTTTCCTTCCAGTGTATTGTTGGCCAAGTTTGGGGTGGTGGCCATCCCACCAGCTTGGGTCCCTTGAGGTAACACAATCCACAGAGGTCCCTTGACAACCATAAATGAAAAATAAGCTTTTTGGCACTGGGCCACTAAAACTTGGTCTCTTTTTAACTGCAGCATAACCAACCCTATCCCAGATGACACAAGAGATCAAGTCTTATTTGTAAATATTTTTTTAAACACTCATTTGTCCTGAATGTTCTAGCTTTTCTCTTGGGTGCAGTTTTATAGCATAGGATGTCAACGCCTCTCCCACTTACCTCCCTTTAACATTTGTTTGCTCTTGGCCAACTTCCAGCCCCTAGCACCAGCAACTCTTTGCTGAGGGTGTCCTCTCATTGATGGAATTTACTCTGCCACCTGCCCAACAGTTTGGAAGTTTCTGGAATTCATGTCTCCAAAAGAAACTCACAAGCAATATCTCAGAAATGTTGGGGTATAAATATTGTGTCTGTCTTAGTCCTTAAGTGGATCACTCTAAAGTGGAATAACTTCCGGAGCTCCTGCAGTGGGAATTATACTTCATAACATGTTGCTCAGTATTTATCTGATTACCACTTTGACTACCCCACTCTCATCACAACCGAGAATGTCCACACGCAATGATATAGAGGATGGAACATGACCTCAGTTATTGGAGCTTAATGTGAACTAAGATATGGACGCTTTCAAGACTCAGTAGATAGAATTGATTTCCAAAACTGTAATAAATTAGTCAATTATTTCATATTTATTCATATTTAGTGTTTATAGTTAACCTTTCTTGCTGTTAAATCTATTCAAATTCTATTTGAAATTCTCTTCTAACAAAGATCTTTCAATTTCAGCTGAATGGTTGAAATTTAATCACAGTTATATTTATATAAATTAAGAACAACTAGTATATGGGTGACCAGAAAGACACAGATGTGATTCTAAGATAATATGGTAGTTCTTGAGGCATTATTAATTGAATTAAATCTTTAAATATATTTTTATTGGTTAAAAAGTTAAAGTAAGAAGACATTGTTTTAGACTTATTTATTTTGAGAGACAGCGCATGCACACAAGTGAGGGAGGGGCAGAGAGAAAGAGGAGGAGACAGTGAATCCCAAGCAGACTCAGTGCAGGAACTGATGCAGGGATTGATCTCAACGACCATGAGATCATGACCTGAGCCAAAATCAAGAGTCAGACAGTTAGCTGACTGAGCCACCCAGGTGCCCCTAGATGAAATTTTTTTTGAATGAAAGAGAATGTAGTGGTACCCAAAGGACTGAATATTTATTTACCTCCATTAATTCAAAGCTCATCTAAAGTCTCCCATGAGAAGGGCATTTCAGGAATGCAGAAGTCTGAGTTGTAAAATTGATACCTTTCCACCATGAATTAATCAGCATCCTGAGTTGAACAGGTGTCAGATGAGAAAGTTCAGGCTTTGCTGACCCAAGGAAGCAGGAAACCGACAAACTAAAGCCCTTATAATATATTACCAGATGGCAAATCAACAATCAAAACAGTTTCAAATGATAGTTTTTAATGCTTTCTCTTAAGCCAATAGTGCTCTGTATTAGAAAAAAAGGAGTTTTGAGAAACTCAGGAGAAAAATCCACGTGTGCAGTTTACATGAGATTACAGCTGTGGAAGGAATTTTTCCACTACTCACAAAGCCAGGAAAAAAAAAATCTTTGTTTGGTTTTTGTTTTTTGCAGAATTTGCAAAAACAATAACTTTAAATCAGCCCTCCCGATCTACCACAGGCCCTGGGTAATTATCCCCAATAGGTCCATTTAGTGAGTCAGTTTCTATTTTTTTCTTCAAAAGTAGTTTCTTTTTGACATTTTTATGCAGTATTTCTGTTTGCTAAAATAACAGAAGTCTCCTATTACAAAAACATCAACAACTGTCAGGGATTTTGTTTCTCCAGAGCTCAGCTCTCAAGCCTCCTGACACAGTGGCTAACATGACAATCTGAGTTGTGAATTCCATGCAGATCCTTCTTTTTCTCTCACGAATTAATGAAACTGAAATTGAGACTGGCCTACTGGTCTGTTTAATGGTTAAACAGCTATTCCACATACCTGAAGTGTCTGTGAGTTTCTGGAATATTCTTTACTTCTTTATTCTGATCTTAAAGCATCAAGTGTGAGCCAAAAAGAAAAATCAAATAAGGAGAAATTCTGCTTTGGGCCAGGATGGAGGAAAAGGAACCAACATACTCTTTCTCCACAAGCAACCAAAAATTAAACAAAGATGTATGAAGCAATAGCTTTCAAGACACTAGATCATCAGGCGATGATGGGCATTGGCACCTGAAGTGTGAGAAACAAGTGAGGTGAACCCTATGTTGCTCCACTTTCTACCTCACAGGAGCTCTGGGCCACATCCAGAAAGGGAGACTACAGGTGGACTCCAGCTGACACCTTGAACTGAGAAGATGGAAGTGAGATGAAGAGATGGAGGTGAGATGAGAAGATGGCGGAGGCCAGGGAAGCTCAGTTCGCAGAATAGAGGACCAGACAGTAAAGAGGTGCACAGAGAGAGCACCACAGATATTTACAGAGTATCCCCCTTGAGTATTCATTCACCTGAGTATGGATCAGTGTGTATGTGTGAGGCCAGAGAAGGAATCACCCCAGACAATTAGAGGTACCAGAGCCCAGTGAACACCCAAGGGTAAGAATAATGTCTGTACTCATGAAGCATACTGGACATCTCAATATTTAAAGGGCACTGAATACAGCACTCAGAAGGATCTTTCCTCAGTAGTGAGGGATACTTAACTCATGATCTAAACCTTACACTGGTTCTGTCTAGAAATTATTAAAGACAAGACCAGAAAGGATCAAACTGTTTCTAAGTAACTTAACAATGTTCCAGAACAAAGCTCAAGAGTGTTTATAAGGACATCTGCACCCCACAAGATAGCATTTACAATGTCTGGCACCCAATCAAATGGTCCAGGAAAGTAATGTCACCAAGATGGCAACATAGGTTGTTCCTGACTCTTCCCCTCACAAGAACAACTAACAACTATTCAAGAATGAGACACCACTGAGAGAATCGTAGAACATGAGGTTGAGGCTGAAGCACCCCCCTGCACCGCAGAGACCAAGACAGACTGCCTTAGAAGGAGAAGAGAAACGGCTACACGTTAACAATGCTGTCCCTCCCCCAGGATGGTGCAACATCATGAAGAGAAGCCTCCCCTGAGCCTCCGGTTCCTCCAGTGGGAACAGAGAAGCCAGAGGGGACAACCACTCCCCATGCCCCGGGGCTGCTTTTTGGGAGACGCTACTGCAATCTTGCATCAGGGCAATTGCAGGGTAATCTGTGCGGCTTAAGCTCTGGGAATCTGACTGTGAAGGAGAAGGTGGCGGAGGGGCTCACAACAACCAGCACATGGACCTTAGCAGACCGAGTTTATAACCTGCAGCACCCAAGTAGTAATCCCAATCCATGGCCTTGCCCATCTGCAGAATGAAATCAGGGGTACGCTCTGACCGAGGGACTTGGCTGGGTGTGGACCTGCCTGATTCAGATCCTCAAATGAGGAGTCTTGCCTGCTGTAGAGCCCAGTTGGCCTGCACCCAGGTAAGGGGCTGAGTCCCAGCTCCACCTGATATGGTCCAGGCCCATCTGACCAGAAGGGCCAGTGATAAATTCTGGAAGGGGTGAGGCCCGGTGGGCCTTCAGCCAAAATGTGGGTAGTCAGAGCTGATCACTCACACGGCAAAGCCAGTACTGGGCATCGAGTGGTCCCTTGCTACTCATAGGCTGAGGGATTAATTCATAGCCAAGACTGAGGGTAGCTCCAGCCCCTTCCAAATGGGGAAACTGTTTGGGAAATGGAAAGAAGCCCAAGGTGGCCTGTCCTCTTACCATCCAGGCAAAGAGGCTGAGACATAGCCTCACCACTGTGAGAGTGTCTTCCAGCCTTATCTGACCAGAAGGGCTGGCAACAACTTCTAGAAGCTGGCCCAGCAGCACTGGAGCCTGGAAGAGGGCAGGCAAGCTGATAGTTTGCAGAACAAAGCCAGTGGCCCTCTTCAGCCAGGGAACTTGGGGTGCGGGTCACTCAAGATAATAAAGAGCTTAATTGGCTTTCCTGCTGTGGCCAAGCAGGAAATCTAATTCACAGCCCTGCTCACCATAAATATAGCTTTCAGTCTGTCCTATGAGAGCACCTAACCAGAGCACACAGGAAGCTGCATAGCCAGTTCCACAACCCTACACAGAGTGGCACTTGAACAGAGAATACAGCCCTTTGCTTCCCCTGTCTATAGAGCAAGCCAGTGGCTTCACCCAACCAGAGAATTCAGTGTGCACTGGAGTCTGATTTGGGTCACCAATGAGCCATAAAGGCCCTGGGTCCTGTCCTGTTGCCTCACTACCGCCAAAGGAGACTAATAACATGCCAATAGCTGACTCTACAAAAATGAAGATCTAAGAACTGTGAGACAAGGAATTCAGAATAATCTCTCAAGGAAGCTTAATGAACTACAAGGAAATAGAGCAACTAAATGAAATTGGGAAAATAATGCATGAACAAAATGAGAAGTTTGACAGGGGAATAGCAACTGTCAAAGAAACAAAACAAAACTGAAATCCTAGAGCAGAAAAATACAATAGCTGAACTAACGAGTTCAACAAAGTTTCAAGAGTAGACCCAATCATGCAGAAGAAAGCATCAGAAACCTGGAGGATAAGATATTAAAAATTATCCAGTTAAGGGGCACCTGGGTGGCTCAATCGGTTAAGTGTCCCCCTTCGGCTCATGTCATGATCTCACAGTTCGTGAGTTTGAGCCACACCTCTGGCTCTGTGCTGACAGCTCAGAGCCTGGAGCCTGCTTCCGATTCTGTTTCCCTCTCTCTCTGCCCCTCCCCAGCTTGTGCTCTGTCTCTCAAAAATAAATACACAACAACAACAACAACAACAAAAGAAAATTATCTAGTCAGAGGAGCACAAAGCAAAATGAAGAATGAAAAAGAGTGAAGAAAGCATACAGGAATGATAGGATACAATGAAAAGAAACAATATTTGCATTATAGGAATTCTAGAATGAAAAGAGAAATAAAAGAGGACAGAAAGTGTATATAAACCAATAATAGTTGGAAACACCCTGAACCTGGGGGGCATTATGGACATCTAGATCGACGAGACCCAAAAGACCCCAAATTGTTGGACCTAACCAAGGTTACACCAAGACATACTAAAATTAAATTGTCAGAAGTTAAAGACAAAGATGGGGTGCCTGGGAGGCTCAGTCATTTACGCATCCAACTTCAGCTCAGGTCATGATCTCATAGTTCATGGATTTGAGCCCCATGTCGGGCTCTGTGCTCACAGCTCAGAGCCTGGAGTCTGTTTTAGATTTTGTGTCTCCTCTATTTGCCCCTTCCTTGTTTGTGCTCTGTCTGTCTCTTTCTCAAAACCAAATAAAAATGTAAAAAATTTTTTAAAACTTTAATTTTTTAAATTTTTTAAAACTTTAATTTTTTAAATTTTTTAAAAATTTAATTTTTTAAAAAGAAGTTAAAGACAAAGAAAGAACTTTAAGAACAGCAAGAGAAAAGAGGAAAGTTACATACAGCTCCCATAAGATTATAGGCAAATTTCTCAACAGGAACTTTTCAAGCCAGGAGAGAATGAGATGACATTTTCTAAATATTCTTTTCTTTCAAAAAAAAGAAAAGTTTCCAGACACATAAAGAAACAGAAAAATATGATCCATAATGAGGATATAAATCAATCAATTGATTCTGATTAATAATTAACCACAGATGTTAGAGTTAGCAGAGAAGGACATTAAAATGGTTATTATAACTGTATTCCATATGTTCTAAAAGTTAAGCAAAAATATGGATGTATAAGAAAGATCCATGTCGAACTTCTAGTGACAAATAGTACAATGTGTGAGCTGAAAAATATACTTTCTAGGATTAATAGCAGATTAGAGATTGCAGAAGAAAAAATTAGTGAATTTGAAGGTATATTAATAGAAACAATCCAAAATGAAACATAGAGAACTTTTAAAAGTTGGACAGAGTGTTGGTGAAATGTAGGACAGCTTCAAGAAGTCTAATACGTGAATAACTGGAGCCACAATGGGGAGGGGGGTGAAAACTTTTTGAAGAAATTACGGATGAAAAATTTCCAAATTTGCTAAAACCGTAAACACACATTTCCAAGAAGCTACAGAAACGTAAAGAAAATGATACTGAGGCACAGCATAATCAATTGATCAAAACCAGTGATACACAGAAAACCTTAAAAGCAATCAGAGAAAAAGATACATACACAAGGACAAATGAAAAGAAAACAGTAGATTTTCTTGCAAACATTGGGGGGGATATGGAGCAAAATATTGAAAGGAAAAAATCTGTCATTCTAGAATTCTATACCTTATGAAAAGGTCTTTCAAAGATAAAAGCAAAACAAAGATGTTTTTCAGATTTGTGAAAGCAGAAAGAATTTATCAACTTCTTTGAGGAGATCAGTAAAATTGATAGATATCGAGACTAATCAGGGGAAAAGAAAATGTAAATTTTGATATCAGAATGAGAGAGATGATATCACTACAGATTTTACAAATACCAAATAATACTAAGGGAATATTAAAGACAACTTTATACCAATAAACTCTGCAACTTAAAGGTAATGAACAAATTCTTTGAAAGTTTCAGACCACCAAAGCTCACTTAAGGAAAAATTAGGTAACATAAATGGCCCTTTATTTATTAAAGAAATTTAACTTCTAGTTTAAAAACTTTCCAGAGAGAAACGCCAAGCCCAGATGGCTTCATTGGATAATTCTTTCAAAGATTTAAGGAGGAAGTGATATTAATTCTATGCAAACACTTTTGATAATTGAAAACACATTCCACGAAGCCAGAAGTGGTCTGATATAAAAAACAGATGAACATATTATAAAACAAAATACTGCCTACCAGTATTCCTCATGATGACAGGTTAAAAAGTTCTAACCAGAATTTGAGCAAATTAAAGCCAACATTATGTAAAAAGATAATACATCATGATCAAGTATGGCAGGTTATTCAAGGCTGGTTTAACAATAGAAAATTATCAGTGTATTTCCTAATAGCAAAATAAATAAAAGAAATAAAGAAAACTATATGACCATCTCAATATTCAGAGGAAAGCATTTGATAAATTTCAAAATACATTCCTGATAAAAACTCCAGGAAAACTAGAAAAAGAAGGGAACTTTCTCAATTTTATAAAGGCATCTACAAATATACAGCTAAAAAACTTTTTAGTTTTATTAAGATTAGGAACAAAGCTGAATGTCCACTCTTACCAGTTCTTTTTGGTATTATCCTGGAATTTCTAGTCAGTGCAATAAAGCAATAAAAATAAATAAAAGGCATCGAGATTGGAAAGGAAGAAATAAAACTATCTTTACTCACAAACAACATAAATATTTATGTATAACTCCATTGGAATCTATAAAAAACACTACTAGAACTACTGAGTTTAGGAAATGTTTCAGGAAAAAAATATCAATATATAAAAATCAATTGTATTTTTAAATATCAGCCATAAACAGTCAGAAATTAAAATGAAAGAACAATGCCATCAAAAAATATAAAATAATTAGGGATAAATCTGCCAAAAGACATGGAAGACATATGCACTGAAAACTATAAAACATTACTGAGGATAATTTATTTTTTATATTTATTTTTGTTTAATTTTTAACGTTTTTATTTATTATTGAGAGACAGAGAGAGACAGAGCATGAGCATAGGAGGGACAGAGAGAGGAGGAGACACAGAATAAAAAGGAGGCTCCAGGCTCTGAGCTGTCAGCACAGAGCCCAACGTGGGGCTTGAACTTAACAGACCATGAGATCAGGACCTGAGCTGAAGTTGGAGGCTTAAATGACTGAGCCACCCAGGCGCCCAACTGAGCATAATTGAAATAGGTGGTGAGAGACACTGTGTTCATTGAAGCCTCAATAATGTTAAGAAATCTGTTCTTCCCAAAGTGATCCACAGATTTAAAACAATTCCAATTAAAATCCCAATAGTTTTCTTATAAAAATGGACTCATCTTACAACTGATATAAAAATTCAAAGGACCTAGAATAGCCAAAGCAATATGGAAAAAGACAACCAAATTTGGAGAACTAACACTTATTATAAAGCTTCAAAAATTAAGATAGTTTGGTATTGGTATAAAAATAGACAAATAGAGGACAGTAACAGAATAGAGTCCAGATATAGACCCACACATATACAGATAAATGATTTTAACAAGGTTTCAAAAGCTATTGAGTAGAAAGATTAGTCTTCTCAACAAATGGTGCTGGAATAATTGGATATATATATCTCTCCAATTAAATATATATATATATTATGGATATGTACATATATCTATGTATATATGTATGAACCATTTTTCATACCATAAAATTAACTCAGCATGGATCATAGACCTAAATGTAAAATTTAAACCTATAAAACTTCCAGGAGAAAACTTTTTTGGCTTTGGATTAGGTAAAGTTTTCTTAGTTATGACGCCAAAAGCACAATCTGTAAAAGAAATATTGACAAACTGAACATCATCAAAATTAAAATCTTCTGCTTTTTGAAATAGGGTGTTACTAAAATGAAAAGACAAGCTCCAGGCTTAGAAAACATATTTGCAAATCACATATCTGATTAAGAACTTATATCCAAAATACATGGTTCAAAAAAAAACTCTTAAAACTCAATCCCAAACCAAATAGTGGGCAAAAGATCTGAAAAGACACTTCACCAAAGAAAATATAAATGGTATTCATAAGCACAGAAAACATCCTCAGCAGAATTAAATTAAAACAATGAGATAGTATAACAGACCTATTAGGATGGCTAAAATTACAAGAAAGATTGACCATATTTGAAATTACCAAAGATTCAGACCAACCAGAACACTAGAACACTGCTGGTGGGAATAAGGGTAAAGTAGTTCCACTACTCTGGAAAAGCATTTGACAGTTTTCATACCTACAAAGTGAAACATACCTACAACATAATGCAGGCAATCCACTTCCAGATATTCACCCAAGAAAATGAAAGTGTTTGCCAAAACAAAGACTCACACACAAATGTTCATAGTCAATTGATCTGTAGTAGCCCCAGGCTAGAAACACCACAAATGTTCATCATGGAGAAAACGATAAACAAATAATACAATGGAATACTACACAGCAAAAAAAAAAGAGAGAGAGAGAGAGAGAGAGAACCATTGACGCAAGCAACAAATGTGTGAATCTCAAAACAATTATGCCAAGTGAAAGAAGCCAGATCCCACTCATCCCCCAAAAGTACATACTGTTCAAATCTATTCATAAAAATTTCCAGAAAATTCAAACTAGTCTATGGTGACAGAAAACAGATCAGTGGTTGGCTGGAGACAGGAGGGGGCCATAAGGAAAGGCAGGAGGAAGAGATTACAAAGGAACTTGAGGAAACTTTTGGTGTGATGGATATTTTCATTATTTTGATTGTGTTGACAGCTTCATGGGTGTAAACATGTGTCAAAATTCACCAAATTGTACACTTTAAATATGCACTACTTGTTTTATGTCACTTATTCCTCAATGAAACTGTTTTAAAATTTTAAATATGAAATAAGTAAATTTTATATCCATTCATATGAAAATTCAAAAGCCCTTATAATGAGGACTTGAGAAGATACCTATGACTCAACAAACAGTGATCAGACCTTGGGAAGGTAACAAGATTCATCCATATGTTGAACTAAGTCCTTTTCACCTAAAGCCTGAGTAGTCTGAGGTCAGATCCAAGTGTTTGAGGCCTAAACACTAATATCCTTAACTTGAGGATATTAATTTAAAAAAAGAAATTCAGAATTTAAAATACTAAATTAGGCTCAAAATTGGTTATTAATACAGAATAAGAAACTGGAAAATCTTTCTAAGTTTGAAAAGCTGACACACAGCACAAATTACACAAAATTTATTAAAATGATATTTATATTTCTTAATACACCGCTTAACACATTTCTTAATACATTTTTTTAGTTTATTTATTTATTTTGAGAGCGAGAAAGCAGAGAGAGAGAGAGAGGGAGAATCCCAAGCAGGCTCCATGCTGTCAGCACATAGCCTGATGGAGGGCTTGAACCCACGAAACTGTGAGATCATGATCTGAGCTAAAACCAAAAGTCAGACACTCAACCAACTGAACCGCCGAGGTGTGCTTACTTTTTTTTGCACAAAATCTTTGTTCATCTCTTTCATGACAATTTTATAACATTGCTTATAAGAAAACAAAAAGATAATTCGGTCTTTCCTCTATAGATGTGCATATAGCATTAGTAATTATATGTGTTATTAGATATGTATTATATATGTTGTTAGATATGTATTATATCTCTGTCAGAAGCAATCTTTCTGTTTGATTTCATATTGATAAGAACTGCATCCTCCTCTGGCAAGTTCACATTTCTGATAACTGAAAGAATTCCATAGACTAGCTTCAGTCTCCACATGTTAATCTGGGTTTCTCCTCACTCTGTATATTCTTCTAGTGCTGGATACTGGCACCCATTCATTTCAGTATAAACCTCTGACATGGAAGGTTCTTGATCCAATGGCAGGTGAGTTGGCAGAGTTGACAGAATGGGTATTCCTGGAGGCGACTCTCTACTGGGAGGACTAGCAATGCTAAATAAAGAAGTGACTGTGACACCCATAAATACAGTGCTTCTTGAACTGCATCCCCAAGGGAAATTTCTCTTAGCCAGATCCCCAAAATTTCTCTAGTTACTCCAATGCTATGAAACCCAAGTAGAACATAACAGGGCAGTGCAGAGGAAAAACCATTGTCTTAACCAATTGCAGTTAAAATATCTGGCCTTAAAGGGGTGCCTGGGTGGCTCAGTTGGTTAAGCATCTGACTCTTGGTTTCAGCTCAGATCACGTTCCTGGGTTTTAGCCCCATGTGGGGCTCTGCACTGACAGTGCCTGCTTGTGATTCTTTCTCTCCCTCTCTCTCAGCTCCTCCCCTGCTCACTCTTGCACTCTCTCTCTCTCAAATGAAAGAAATAAACCTATTATATACATGTTCATAGTCAATTGATCTGCAGTAGCCCCAAACTGGAAACACCACAAATGTTCATCACGGAAAAAAAGGATAAACATATATATATATATTATTATATATAATTAAATATAATAATATATTTATATTATATATTTATATATATAATATATACTTATGTATTATATATTATATATTTAATTATATACAATATATTATATATAAACATGTATATTATATATAATTTAATATATATAATATATATATANCCCTCCCACAGCCTTAGAAGGGCACCCCTGTAAATAAGGGCCTGAAGCTTAAACTTCATTAGTTTCCCAGTGAAGTGACCTTTGAAATGGACTCCAGCCTCTTCTATACTTTACTAGTTTCTCTGTATGGTTTCTACTCTCACAGCTTCTCTCAGTTTCTTCATTTGCAGTATGATGATAGGCATTTGGTTTTATATGTGATTAACATAACACCTTGAGGACTATAGTTATGTATTCTTACCACATTTAAGGGAAGGGACCAATGCTAATTTCTACAAAATGAGCAATTATCAAGAGAAAGGAATATACTTTGCTTAAGATATATTAATATATTGCCTCCGATGAGAAACCAACGTGTACCTACATTTTTAAATTAAACATATGTAAATAATTTGAAAATTTTGCTATTCAAACACGAGTCCAGGCCCAAGGTTTTATTATTCCTATGAAACTGAGACTTCAATAAACTAGAATTATCAGAGAGTAGCATCATTTAATTTTTTTCTAATTTAAGATCATTAACACATACATTCTGTGTTTTCACTCCATATTGTTCAAAATCTTTTTAAATTTTAAGTGGATGACGTTTCTCACTTAGCAAGAACAGCCTGAATGGAATTTAATTTCATTAATTAGGTTGTTGAATTGTCTCAGGAATGTGACTCTGGAAGTCAATGACATCATACCAGAATTTGGAAGATGTAAGCGTTCTTAATGAAGATACATTTCCTGGGCAGTGCCTGTGTCACTTATAACTTTTTTTGTGATGAAAGTAGCATGAAACCTATAGAGTCACTGAAACTTACAAGTATGCAGTTAAGCACTTACTTCAGGTAAGGCTTGATCTAGGAGTTTAATCATTGTCAGTGTGAACCTCACACAGAACCTCTGTGTCTGACCTCTGTCTTCTCTACCAGTGGCTTCAAACTCAGCCTATATGGTGGTTACCCCAGAAGAACCATGCTCTCTCCTATGGGTAAGAAAATGCTGCCACCGTTTCAGAACTTCATATCCTTATGCAACACAGTTAGAGATGGGAGATTCTCATTCCGAGAAGACTGGCAAAGATCTCATTTTATTTCACTGATTCTGACTGAATTACCTACTCATCCAGACAATATGGCAGGAGGAATGGTGAAGAAGAATGAAACATACAGGTTGGCTTATGGTCAATCTGGGCTGACTCCTAAAGCAGGTAGTAAATTTAATTCCCTGCAAATAAAATGACTGTGGTATGATGTGGTATACCATGTGATATGGTATGGAGGACAGGTAGTGAGGGCTAAGTTGTCCAAAGGAAAGTAATGGTAAATGGGAATGAATATCAGGGATGCAACTGACATGTCTACCTCAACATCCATGAAATGATTAGGCCTTAAAGTCAGGCAGTCTAGAGCTCCAATTCCATCAGATTCCACCATTTATTATTTTCAGAATCTCAGGCAGGCTGACTCTTAAATCAGTTTCTTCTTCTGTAACATGGTGACAATAATACCTACATTCCAAAATTATTATGAAGACTACATAAGGTAATATACACACAGTGAATGGCATAGTGTCTGATACATACTAAATGCTCAGTCATAATAATTGCTGCTCTTGTATGAATTCTTCAGTTCTATGAATGCTATTAAAATGGAAGGCAAGGGGGTGTGCCTGGGTGGCTCAGTCGGTTGAGCGTCCGACTTCGGTTCAGGTCATGATCTCACGGGTCGTGGGTTCGAGTCCCGCGTCGGGCTCTGTACTGACAGTCAGCTCAGAGCCTGGAGCCTGTTTCAGATTCTCCCTCTCTCTCTGACCCTTCCCTGCTCATGCACTCTCTCTCTCTCTCTCTCTCAAAAATAAACAAAATATTTTAAAAATAAATAAATAAAATGGAAGGCAAGGGAGTTTTCTTTTACAGAGAACAAATCACCACTCTGGCTGGAGGAAGAGTAGTCCCGGTCTCAGGGAGCAATGGACTTTTCGTTACTGGCCTCACCCAATGTGTGGAAAAGAAAATCGCCTTTCAAACCTCCACTGAGAGGTATATTAGGATGAAGATATTCCTGGGGTCCCAAATCCAAAACTGGAATTCATCTTTCCAGAAAAATAATGTTCAAGTAATCAAGTTTCTATGCTAGCTCAGAAGTATCAATTTAGTCCACAGTACAGCTGAAAAACTAGTACCTTCACAGGTTGGTGGTATTACAATGGCATCCCGAAATTATAAGTCCACATCAGAGTTTCTATGGGAAAGATATATTCATGCGTGACTGCTAAATGAATTTTCGTACACACTATTATAAAATAGTGTGATAGTTCCGTCTGGCTGCAGGACATACCATACAGATGCATCATCGAGTATATAATTTTTGAAATATTTAAGAAATCTAAATGGAGTCATCTTACACAGAAAAATCCCTGCCTGGGGGCAGGAGCAGTGGACAGACAGAGAACAACAAAACAACAGATTATTGAAAGATATGCAACACTTCACAAGATAAGCTGTCAAAGTCCATTCCTCTGCAACCCAGTCATTGGCTGTATGCCACACTATAGCATTACAAATGCTATTTCTCTGTATTTCTCCATACAATGTTCTGTTACATTTAGGTATTTGAGATCTTTTCTTTCAGAGACAAGGAACAAAGGTGTGGGGGGGGTGGGGTGGGGGGNTACTAGACCAGATCAATATGTATCTCTTCCCCGGCATAAACAATGATAGTTTCTGGAGCACCATCAGCTTCCCAAGCATCCTGAGTTCCAGTGAAGTTTACTGCATTTTTTTTTTCTTAAATTCACAGCTCCCCCTCTGTGGAAGGTGGCAGGTGTGAAGCAGCTGGTTCAAGGTAACATCTCATACATTTGCACAGCGTAGCAGGCTGAGCTTACATATCTCTCTCCGCTTTTCTTCTCTTTTTCTTTTCTTTCCAATTTGCATTTATAGGATTTCATTCTAGTGTCCTACAGCCCTTAAGACAAGGGAGCCCTGCCTGAAACTCAACCTAAAATCCTCCTGCTATGAAAGCAAGGAGGTTTCCTTTCTATTCTACTCTGTAGATGTTCGAGCACAGCCGGTCAGTCTTTTCCGTGTTAAACTCTTTCACGAAGTTGAAGATCATTATTAGATCTCCTCCCTCCTTCTGGATATAGAATTACCCACACTCCTTTGCTGTAATATGCCTTGGTTACAAACTATTTTATCATCTCTCTTTTTTCTATTTGTCCTGTCACAAATTCTCCCATCCCTTCCTGAACTGAACCCCATACTTTGGGTCATGGGATATAACCAAAAGGAGTATTGGAATATGATA
>NW_027551570.1:3472370-3611632 GCF_008692635.1 Crocuta crocuta
AATAAATAAATAAATAATACATAATTAATTAATTAATTAACACATAAATAAATAAATAAGTGACCAGAAAGGAATATACGAGGAGAGAAAAGTAACTGTGAACATGGTCTTTAGCTAGAACAGGATTTGAGACTTGGCTCTGTCATTTACCTTTTTTTTTTTCTAATTTTTTAATGTTTTTTATTTATTTCTGAGAGAGAAAGACAGCATGAACAGGGGAGGGTCAGAGAGAGAGAGACACAGAATCTGAAACAGGGTCCAGGCTCTGAACTAGCTGTCAGCACAGCCTGACGCAGGGCTTGAACCCACGAACCATAAGATCATGACCTGAGCTGAAGTCAGACGCTTAACCGACTGAGCCACCCAGGCGCCCCACTGTCATTTGCCTTTTTTGAACAGCTTACAGGTTACCTGACACTTCATTCCCTTAGTATGTGAAATAGAGAGAATGCACAGGGGTTGTGTGAGAATAAAACGGTACACTACATGGAACGAAAGCTTTCTGGCACGAACAAAGGCTCCGTAAATGCTTATGATGTGGCGGGCACTCTTGAATTCCTTTGGCCATTTCTGTGCATTCCTTCCTCCTCTGGTGGCTTTTACTTCCAATGGCCCCAGTATATGACTCTCCTTTAGAGGATTAGCCTGGGGCTGTTGGAACAGAAGTACCTGGGAGTTTACGTGGCCCTCACGTTGGCCTCAGCAGTGACTGATGATGCAAGAGCAGAAACACCCAGCCTCTATCCAGTTGCATTGTGGTAGACAAATCGACTTCCACTCTAGGGCTCTCCTCTGGGTCGGGCTGAAGCTCCTGTCTAGGGGGCAGGCCTGAAACAAACACGTTGTTTGACTTCTTCCCTTTTCCTGTCCTGAGGCCCCCACTCTCTCACTGGCTTCTGCTGGGGGCACTTCCTTAACTTAATCACCTGAACACAGATCCTCATTTCAGGATCTGCTTCTGGGATCCCAACCTAAGACAATTACCAATACAATTATCATTCTCACTTCTTTAGAGTGCAAACCGTTTGAATCCCTCAGTTCCAGGAAGCTAAAAGTGGTTTTCACCCAGATGGGCGCATGTTCCCAAACAGGAAAAAATTCCCAAACAGGGCAACCTCCTTAACTCATCACACTGTAGACCAACTGTGGCACAGCGCGAATTATGTAGTGAGCTCCCCGAAATAAAGGAGGCGTTCAGCAGGGGACATGGGCTTTCCAAAATAACTCGGCAGTATCCACCCTTTAGAAGTTGCTTTACTATACCCTTCACCTTGTTTCTTTCTGTACTACTGAGCCTACAGGGAAGAAAACACTTCCCAGCCAATGGACTTAATCATGTTTTGCAGTAAGAAATTGTGATCTCAACGTGTCTAATCTCTTCCCCTCCCTTGCAAGAGAGCTAGGACCAGAGGCTTCTTGGGAAGTTGGAACAAGGCTGGCAGAGTCTCCCTGGAAAAGGCGACATGAGACCCAACTCCCTAAGAGGCAGGTACAGACACTCCGGAGCGGAAGTGGGAAGAGAAGAGCTGCTAGGTGGTCTCACAGAGGCAGAGAACTCAAGCAACCGGGGGGCTGCCAGCCAGCTCCAGGGGTCAGTGTGTGTGAGCTGTGGGAGTATGTCAGGCTGACCGGTTAAAAGCCCAGACGCAGAGGTTTGGAAGCTCGAGACCACCAACGGTGGGAGTTTAATGTATCTCACTGTTCCTGAGGGACTTATTTAAGGACGTACAGCAAGTACTATGTTTCTCTCGTGGGTCAAACTCTAAGCTTTGTTTCTACTCTTCCCCTTGCACCTGACTCCGAGATTTGTCAGCACTTTTAGTAAATCTGCCGTCCCTAAGGTAAGAGACACCCAGACGACCAGTAGGAATCAGTGTGTTTAATGTTCCCCTCTGTCCTGCGAGACAGCACTAGGTCTGTCCTACACGAGCTTGGGGGCAGCCTTCTTTTTAAAACATGTACTTCAGTTAGTTAAGGCTGCCAAAAAAATGCAATTCCAAATATGTAAAGCGGTAAGCGGTACCATCATCATTTTTCATACATTGCCTGTGTCTCCTGGGGCAAAGATCTACATTTTTCTGGAGTGAAAATTACTCTGATCACCCCTTTCCATCCCCCTGCCCCTTTCCCAGTTCTCATTCCAATCAGACTGACTTTGAGTCTCTCTGAAAGTCAAAGGGATGTGCTCTTATTCTCACCCAGCGTACCCCACCCACAGCATAAGTACTCTTGCTACCAAATCCACCCCCACAACTGCAACCCCGTCTAGTTTTTAATTGAATTTTTACATTTGAAGTGATAAGTATAGAGAGGATTTTTAACCACTTACATTAGACAAGTTTTGGGTTTTTTCCTCAAAAGATATGGAGTCACTTATTTATTTTTCCCTAGCTCTTGCTCTTGCCAAGGCCACAGCATGACGAATACATTGAGAAAGCAGAGCGCGCACACATGTGTATAGAATACCTACAAGGCCTCTTTCCCCTGTTGTCATGGTTTCTATTGAAGCCTATTACCTATGGGAATCCTACCTGCGTGATGTTCNGGAGGATTTTTAACCACTTACATTAGACGAGTTTTGGGTTTTTTCCTCAAAAGATATGGAATCACTTATTTATTTTTCCCTAGCTCTTGNTATCTCACTGTTCCTGAGGGACTTATTTAAGGACGTACAGCAAGTACTATGTTTCTCTCGTGGGTCAAACTCTAAGCTTTGTTTCTACTCTTCCCCTTGCACCTGACTCCGAGATTTGTCAGCACTTTTAGTAGATCTGCCGTCCCTAAGGTAAGAGACACCCAGACGACCAGTAGGAATCAGTGTGTTTAATGTTCCCCTCTGTCCTGCGAGACAGCACTAGGTCTGTCCTACACGAGCTTGGGGGCAGCCTTCTTTTTAAAACATGTACTTCAGTTAGTTAAGGCTGCCAAAAAAATGCAATTCCAAATATGTAAAGCGGTAAGCGGTACCATCATCATTTTTCATACATTGCCTGTGTCTCCTGGGGCAAAGATCTACATTTTTCTGGAGTGAAAATTACTCTGATCACCCCTTTCCATCCCCCTGCCCCTTTCCCAGTTCTCATTCCAATCAGACTGACTTTGAGTCTCTCTGAAAGTCAAAGGGATGTGCTCTTATTCTCACCCAGCGTACCCCACCCACAGCATAAGTACTCTTGCTACCAAATCCACCCCCACAACTGCAACCCCGTCTAGTTTTTAATTGAATTTTTACATTTGAAGTGATAAGTATAGGGAGGATTTTTAACCACTTACATTAGACGAGTTTTGGGTTTTTTCCTCAAAAGATATGGAGTCACTTATTTATTTTTCCCTAGCTCTTGCTCTTGCCAAGGCCACAGCATGACGAATACATTGAGAAAGCAGAGCGCGCACACATGTGTATAGAATACCTACAAGGCCTCTTTCCCCTGTTGTCATGGTTTCTATTGAAGCCTATTACCTATGGGAATCCTACCTGCGTGATGTTCCACGTGTTTGTTTGTTTCCTGAGTTGTTTGTCTTAAATATCACATCATTTTCATACTTTTGTTTATAAGATGCTGCTGGTAAGGCATTTAGAACTTTCATCCTCAATATCTTGTCCTCTCATTCCAGCTTGCTTTTGAACAGGCTGTTTACATCTGAGCCCATTTTCTCACTTAATCCATAGAGGTTGATGAGGTGTCTTGGATTATTTAGAGCTTGAGCCTAACAGAATTAAGTTCTTCTCAAAGTCACTGATGAACTCGATATTGTTCAATGCAATGGCTAATCCTACCTGATGATTCCCATTTTATTAGACCTTTCAGGAACAGTGGACACAACTGATCACTCTTTCTGCCTAGAAACACATTCTCTCGGCTTCCAGAACATCGTACTTTTTTCGACCGTTCCTTCTCAGCTTCACTGGCTGATATCTGCTTATCTCCCTGAATCACAAGGTTCAATCCACATACCCTTTCTTTAAGAAGTGACCTAAATGATCTCATCCAGTCTCATGAGATCTTTAAATACCATCTATAAGCTGATCATCTCCAAATTTCTATCTCCAACTTTGGCCTCTCTCTTTCCACATGTCCAAGTGTTTATTTGCTAACTTCACTGGGATATCTAATAGATATATTTCTCTTAGTATGGCCAAAATCAGAATCTTCATACACACACACACACACACACACACACACACACACCCTAACCCTCCTTCTCCAGTCTTCCCCATCTTCATTGAATCTCCTTTCTACCAGTTTATTCATATCAATATCATGGTGGCATTCCTAACTCTTCTCTAACTCTGAAAGTGATCATCGAGTCCTATTGTGTCCACCTTCAAAGTATACCCAGAACTAGACTTCTTACCACCCCCACTACCATCACCCTAATCCACTCATGTTTGGATAATTTCAGTAGCCCTAACTGATCTCTCTCCATATACCCTTGCACCTTTCCCACCTACTCTCAGTCAACATAACATCCAGAGTGATTCTATCAAGAGGATCATCTCAGGGCATCTGGGTGGCTCAGTTGGTTAAGAGTTCCCAACTTCGGCTCAGGTCTTGATCTCATGGCTCATGAGTTCAAGCCCCATGTTGGGCTCTGTGCTGGTGGATCAGAGCCTGGATGGAGCCTGCTTTGGATTCTGTGTCTCCCTCTTTCTCTCTGTCCCTCTCCCGCTCACACTCTGACTCTCTCTCTTTCAAAAACAAGTAAACATTAAGAAAAAAAAGGATCATCTCGGTCATCTGTACAAAGCCCTTTAATGGCTTCCAATGGGACTCATATCAACACCCAAATCCTTTCTATGATTTATAAGGTCCTACATGGTCTGGTCTTCATTACCTCCGTGACATCATCTCCTATGACGCTCCCCCTCATTTATTCCACTCTAGTAATCCCAGCCTCTTTGCTTTGCTTTTCCCCACAGAAATGTCAGGAATGCCTTAGCCCCATGGCCTTTGCTCTTGCTTTTTTGTCTGCCTAGATTACTCATCATTCAGACATCTACATCGTTCGTTCTTTCATTTTCTTCAGGTCTTTACTTAAAACCACTTTTTCAGTGAGGCTACCCTCACCTATTCTAAAACTTCTATTCCTTCTTTTCTTTATTATTAGACCTTCTCACTATCAACCACGTCATTTTCTTCACTTACATATTTGGTTTACTGTCTCCCTCACTAGAATATAAGATCTGGGAAGCAGAAGTTTTTTCTCTTTTATTAAGAAAACTACGGATTCCCTAGCTTCTAGTTCCAGAAGCACAGTGGGTGTTCAATGGATATTTGTGGAATGAATAAACAATGGCTCAATAAATACAGAGATAGCTTTATTTAACCCTTCTCACTTACCCGAAATAAAAAGAGGAGAGCCACAGTAAGAATTGCTCTGGGAATGGATACAAAACTGGCCACCAGAGGACCATGCCTGGTCATCACCAAAGCAACGTAAACTGTTGAACTAGAACCTTCCAACTTTAACATTGCTCCCATATATATTAGGCATGGCTTAATTGGGAAGAAATGAATCTCACCCAAATCGTTAAGCATAGTAGGCTGCTAAGAATTTATTTTGTATGAAATTACCTGCTGAAGTCATCCCAGCCACCCCCACCCCCCAACTCTCTTCCATGCAGTGGCCTTAGCAAACCCACTAATCAGCAGTGATGATTTCATTAGGACCTATACATTGTCCTTTTCTTCGACGTATATGCAAACATGAAGCCTCTTGACCTTGATATATCAAAGAGAATGATATGAAGTTTGTTTTTTTTTTTAATGAGGTTTTCATAAATTGATGACAATATGGGTCCCACAGCTTGGGGATTCCAAACCTTCTGTCTCATCCTCTGGTCCTTTGTTTTTCTGATGTTTACAATTCTCCTCTCTGCAAACTCTTTCTCCTCTCTTTTGTTGTTATTATTATTTTTTTAATGTGAAGGTACATAGCAGGGATTCTATACAGTTCACCTGAAAGCAACAGAAAATTAGTCAAGGAGTGAAGAAATACCTGCGATTTTATTACTCGATGGAGACCAATTTAGACAACTTTTCAGAATCGTGGCAAGTCTTCCCGTTTTGTTTGTTTGTTTGTTTGTCTTTCTGTGTCTCTGATTCCACCATACTTAAGTCCTGAGGGACCTTGCCTTCCCATATCTGTGTCACCTGCAGGCATGAAGTTACCGGTAGGCACGTGCATGCGCGATCCATTCACTTGGGGATTCAGGATATTACTATTAGGGTGTGGAAGATTTGCTTCATACAGGGAGTTATGTAGCAGCTTCAGGAGATCTGAGACCTAGAAAACAGCGGTCCTATTCAAGGAAGGCCATGTTACCAGGGAGCCCAGTTATCAATCAATGTACCACAAAAATTAAACCGTCTCTTATAACAGCAGTCGAAGCACTGTGGGCAATGAATTCTTAGGGGGTGGCAAAACAGATGAAATCCAGTCATCACATTTTACAACAGATCTGCTGCTTGATAAAGTACAACCGGAGAGCAGACTGTTAGCAATAAGGCCATTTCTAAGAATAAAACGAGAGTTTGTAAAAGATCCGTTTGAATTATTAACTCCAAAAAGTGGCTGGAGAAGAAAATGGTTGCTGCTATCACTGGCTTTTCTCCTCACGTGTATGATTAGAACAAAGGGAGGCACAGAAGAGCCGGGGAAAGAAGTGAAAGCAAATTTCCCTCCGACATAAGGAGGCACATTTTCACGCAGTGCCTCATCGATACATGGAGAGGCCACCTACCAGGTAAAGAAAAACACTGCGGCCATTGTGAAAGCAAGCAGATGCCGAAGCAGGGGAAAACGACACTCATTTTTACCGAACACCGTTTCTTTTTTTGCTTGCAAAGCATTCTTTTAATACCAAGTGGACACATCTAGCCTTTATTTTACTCTGCACCCTGTGGATTTCCACTCCCTGCTCCCTGACACCCCAATCCGGATTCAATTTAAAATGTGAGGCATGTTGGAGGTCACAAGAAAACAGCCAAGGTGACCATTAATATCTTCTCTGCTCTGATGTGACAAACCGAGGGTGAATCGATCTGGGAAGACAACATTAGTGTTTTCCAATTCAATACTTCTCGCCACGTTAATGATGAGATTTGAAATCTTTCACCCGAAGAGAAGCAGAGAAACATGTTAAGAGGTCACAGTGGTCAAGGCTCTCTTTTGATTTTATGGGCTTGTTTTCTCCATGTTGTATGGAGATAAACACATGCGTTCTGACTCCAGAAAATAAAACGTTTCCTGATGGAATCCAGTCCAGTGAAGAAAAAGATAGTCATACATACAGTGTGGTACTGTAGATTCTGGGAAGCTCTAGCCTTTTTCTTTTCAGGAAGTGGCTCTCAGAACCCTTCCATGCCTCTCTTTTCAAATCCTTTCAGTAGGAAATCCCTGAGTCTTCTTGCTTGCTTTCTTCTTTTCTTCCTTTCTTTCATTCTTCCTTTCTTCCTTCCTTTCTTTCTTTTTCTTTCTTTCTTTCTTTCTTTCTTTCTTTCTTTCTTTCTTTCTTTCTTTCTTTCTTGTTTCTGTTATTGTTTTAATCATTTAAATTTTTTTTTTCTGTTTGAGAGAGAGACAGAGAGCATGCGAGCAGAGGAGAGGCAGAGGGAAAGAGAGAATTTCAAACAGGCTCCACCCTCAGCACAGAGCCCAATGCAGGACTTATTCCACGAGCTTAGGATCATGACCTGAGCTGAAATCAAGAATCAGACATTCAACCTGACTGAGTGTCCCAGGCACCCCTCCCTAAGTCTTCTTTAAAGATTGTACAGCGTGACTTTTCAGAACATGTAGGTTCTATTGACCATAAATACTGTTAATAAGTAATATCAAAGTTTCCTGTTGTTAAAGATGCATTCTTTTCTTATATAAAGCAATTGAGTGTAACGTAAGTTAAATGATATTTAGGACCATTAAGGATTAAATTGTCCTTCTCTTTAAAAGAAACAGGGGAATAAAGTTTACATCCCTAATATTGCAGATCTGATTTAGGTACTTCAAGAAAGACAATATAAAATCCAAGATTTTTTTTTTTTAAATGCTACTAACATACCTAGTCTAAAACTCTGGAGGGTGAAAGGCATGTGATCAAAGGTTACAGAATCACTGCAGGTAAATAGACTTTTCACCAAATTCTGGAAGAGCATGGCTCAAGTACTTGAAGAATTAGCTTGGTTTAAATGCTTCCAATTGTTTATTGTTGATTTGTTTTTGTTTTTGTCTTTTTAAGGATTTTTTTTTATACCACAGGATGGTTATAGATTTAGAAAGCCTAAGGTTTTTCTATGATATTGTATATAAAAGCCTAATTTTATTTAGATACATTTACTTTGTTTTAAGCACTTTTCTAGGCACTTTAATTTAAAAAAATTTTTTAATGTTTATTATTTATTTTTGAAAGATGCAGAGCACGAGTGGGGGAAGGGCAGAGAGAGAGGTTGACTCAGAATCTGAAACAAGCTCCAGACTCTGAGCTGCGAGCACAGAACCTGATGTGAGTCTCGAACCTACAAGTCGTGATATCATGCCCTGAGCTGAAGTCAGAAGCTTAACTGACTGAGCCGCCCAGGTGCCCCTCTAGGCACTTTTAAAAAGTTATCTCATTAATTGCCACTTGGGTTCAGTAAGGCAAGTATTCTCACTGTCCTCATTTTTTTTTTTTTCTGGATGGAAACTGAGGCTCAGAGAGGATAAGTAACCTTGATAGCACACAGCTGATAGGGAGTGGAGTCTGGACCCAGGATCTGTGCTTGAAACTACTCCATTACCTCCCTCCCATTCAACCCCCCATTCAATAAATGTCCAATGAGTATACACCGTACGCAGGGGACTGTACTAAGGTAAATTAAATATTATCCTTCTTTCTTATAGATTAAGAGGATAGATGATACATGGATGGACACAAATGCCTACATGTGACAAGTTACCTAACAGAGATACCTGGAATATGTGAAGCAACACCTTAATCCCTACCTGTGGTCCAAGGAGAATGTGACAAAGGAGAAGCAGAAGAGCATCATGGTGCAGATAATTGTAAAGGTAGCCTATAGTAGATGCCTTTCAAATGTTGAGAAAAGAGAGTTCTCCGTGGGAGAAAAATCAATACCTATGAAATGCTAGAGCTGTGCCAATTTCAATGTTCTGTAGGCTCAGTGAGGCTGGGTCTCTTGAAACAAAATTTAACTGTTGTCTTTTTTTCCCACTTAGATGACAAAGAAACCACCCAAGTGTTTACATTTTTAAAAATACACTTTAATACTACATACCCATGAGAAAGACAAAAACTTTTCAAAGTAAAAGTAAAAAGACTGACGGTACAGATCATGCCAAATGTTGCCAAGAATATGGAGCAAATGAGACTATCATAAATTGTAGGTGGGAATATAAAATGGCACAACTTCCTTTAGGAAAAGGTTGAGCAGTGTCTTATAAAACCAAATATACACCACTTTATAATACAACAATTCTAACCCTAGATATTTCCCCAAAAGAAATAAAAACGGATGTCCAACAAAAGTCTTGTACAAGAAACAACAGAGATGAATCTCAAAAACATTATGCTGAATGAAGGTAGCCAGACACAAAAGACTATGTGGTATATGATTCCATTAATATGAAGTTCTAAACTTGGAAAAAGAATTATTCAGTAGAATCAAGTCGAAGCGACGGTCAACTCTGGGAGGGTCAGTGCCTGGATTACTGGGGAGAAACATGGGGGAACTTCCTGGGAATTTGGATAACACAAGTATATGTTTTGCCAAAATTCACTGAATGATCATTTAAGATTGATATATTCCATTGAGTATAAATTTTACCGTGAAAGACAAAAAATGTAAAAGATATTGAATTCTAGCTAAAGATATGCATGATGTAGTATTTAAAAGTGAAATGTCTTCAAATCTGCTATTTACTCTGATATGTATCAAAAATAAAATGGACTGATGGATGGACAAACAGATAAATGGTGAAGTGAATATATTAAAATATTAATTACAATATCTAGCTGGTAGATCTATGAGTATCCACTGTAACATTTGAAATTCTATACACTTGAAATTTTCCATAGTAAAATGTTGGGAAAATATAACTCAAGAATATAGAAATACACATTTTTGAAGGTTTGAAGAACTGAATTACCCACATATTAAAAGGACTTCGCAGTGAAGAAAGCTTAGGCTCTTATTTTTCTTTTGTTTTTCTTTTTTTAAAAATAGTTTATTGTCAAGTTGGTTTCCATATAACACTCAGTGCTCATCCCCACAAGTGCCCTCCTCCATGCCCATCACTCCCCTTCCCCCCCACATCCATCAGTCCTCAGTTTGTTCTCAGCATTCAAGAGTCTCTCATGGTTTGCCTCCCTCCATCTCCCCCACTATTTTTCCCCTTCTTCTCCCCCATGGTCCTCCGTTAAGTTCCTCCTAATCCTCCTATACGTGCAAACATATGGTATCTGTCCTTCTCTGCCTGATTTATTTCGCTCAGCATAACACCCTTGAGTTCCATCCATGTTGCTACACATGGCCAGATTTCATTCTTTCTCATTGTCATGTAGTATTCCATCGTATAGATAAACCACATCTTCTTGATAGGCTCTTATTTTTCTATCTACCCTCCTTTCTTGAAGTGTAGAAGGAAATAACCAAAGAAGTAACACTACTACAAAACATGACTAAAAGACCTCAGTTTTATGACACAAGACATATGCCTGATGTGTTTTAGAAAAAATTTGACTGTGGACTTCATATGGACTTTTAACTTTAAAAAATTAGACTGGATAAACCAAAGGTATTAGAATACAAGTGCAGTCTCTGGAGCCCTAAGAATTTGTGTTAAAGACATTTTTGCAAGGTGCCTGGGTGGCTCAGTCGATTGAGCCTCCAACTCTTAGTTTTGGTTCAGGTCATGATCCCATGGTTTCATGAGTTCGAGCCTCACGTTGGGCTCTGTGCTGGTAGCAGGGAGCCTGCTTAGGATTCTCTCTCTCCCTCTCTCTCTCTGTCCCTCCCCTACTCACTCTCTCTCTCTTTCAAAATAAATAAACTTTTAAAAAAGAGAGATTTTTTGCTTGTTGTGCAGGAAATTTGAAAAGGTTCATAAGTACATAGTGAAGAAGAAGGAAACCACCCATAATCTGACCACCAAAAGAAAATCAGTTAGTAGTTTGAGAAATTTATTTCCAGTGGTTTCTCTTTCCATGTTTTTAACAGACCTAAAATGGTTCACTATGGTGTAAATATGTTTCATGTGAATAAAAAATTTTTCACAAATAATTTTAAGGATATATCATGTTATTTTAAATGGGTATGTCATATTATAATATGGAAATGTGGGCACATAGGTTATTTAGTTTAATTTTTGATAATATATAATGTTGAAAAAAACCTGTGCAAAAATACTTATTTTTAGGACAAAGAATTTCTGGAAATGTAGGTTTAACAGAGCATCTTAGCTTGTCAGGGGGTTAAGAATTAGCCCCCATGTGCTTTTGACAAAGTGTCCATATAGCCACAGATAGCTCAATTACCTTAAATATGGGCTTAACCTCATCCCATGGTTAGTCAGTGGTCCAACACCCACAGAAAGAGACTTGAACCCTGTCTACATCTGCAGTTCATGCAAACACAGACCTATGCACTGGAAGGGGGATGGGATGGGAGACAGAGATGAAGAACTCAGTTTGAAAGTGTTCTTTTCTTCTCCGGCAAGAGAGAAGAGAAATCTTAGGTGAGCCAGTAGCCCTGCATTGGAAGCTGCCTGAGGCAGTGAAGGGAAGAGTTAGTTGCCTATCTATAGGATGAGGCTATGCTTGAACCCCTCCAGGTTGATGCAGCTGCTGGATATCCCTGGAAAGAGCAGCTTCTGTATTATAAAAGAATAAAGAGGGGCGTCTGGGTAGCTCAGTTGATTGGGCGTCTGACTTTGGCTCAGGTCATGATCTAGAAGTCCCTGAGCTCGAGCCCTGTGTTGGGCTCTGTGCTGACAGTTCAGTGCCTGCAGCTGGCTTCAGATTCTGTGTTTCCCTCTCTCTCTGCCCCTCCCCCACTCATGCTCTGTCTCTACCTCTTGAAAATAAATAAACACTAAAAAGAAAGAAAGAAAGAAAGAAAGAAAGAAAGAAAGAAAGGATAAAGAAACTCTATCATGTTAACCGGGGAGTGGATAAACCACTGTGCTGAGAAGGCCCTCTTCAAGAGCAGTGGACGTAAGATGATAAAGTATTTCCATTCCACAGCAGAAAAAGTGTGAGCCATGGAGAGACACTTAGAAATGGGGACCCACAGCAAAAGAACTTAAATTCATTGTTATCCTCTAGGCAAAAGGACCTGGTACAAGATGAGAAAAGATTTCTATCTTTCCCCTGTTCTACTTCTGCAAAGGACTCAGATCTACTAGAATACTAGAGCTGGCAGGCACCAGCTGGAGAGAGCTGATTGGTAAATACTCAGGAATTTTGCAAACTGGTTTGGTAACTTGAAACTGACCATGCTGGAAGTATTCATGGTGAGGAAATCAGCAAATACCACATATCAGAGCTACCCCTTACCCCTGGATAGCTGGTTCACCAGTTCATCACAGCTCA
This sequence comes from Crocuta crocuta, assembly GCF_008692635.1. Classification (NCBI taxonomy): domain Eukaryota; kingdom Metazoa; phylum Chordata; class Mammalia; order Carnivora; family Hyaenidae; genus Crocuta; species Crocuta crocuta. Next base: position 3,484,960 of record NW_027551570.1, read on the forward strand.
AATCCAAAGCTCCCTTTCTGATTTCTCCACCCAATTCCAGACCCATTATTGTCAATGACATTCAGAACATCTCTACTCAAATTCTTTAGGTTCAAAAGAGAATCCATTATGTTGTCTCTCAGGTATGAGCTTGCTAGTGTGCTCTGTACTTCTCTTAACAATTTACCATCTTCCCAAACACTGTAACTCAAAACCTCACAATCATATTTGACCCTTCACTCAAAAATAACCAGAAAAAATAAAGGGGAAAAAAGGAGAATCATTCAAGTGGCAGTGATTTAACACATGATGTCAGCCCTTGTGCTTAGCCCTTTACAAACATTCTCATAACATCTGTTGAAAGAAATTATTCCAGTTCTGCAAATGGAAAACTGAGGTTCAAGGAAGCTATATTACTTACAAACTTATCTAGTTAATAACTGTTAGAACTATATTTGAATTCAGGCCCTTTGAGTACAAAACCCACTCTTAGACCCAAATGTCATATTTCTAACCAATCAGCTGCTCAGTTTGGCCCTTTTGGGCTTTTGTCACTATTTCTATTGAACTATTGTTTATATACAATGAAATGCACAAATATTAAGTGTACATTTGCTGTGTTGACAAATACACACTTGTGTCAACTCACTCTCCTTTCAAAACATAGAACACTTTCAATAGCCCAGGAAGGTTTCTCCTTCCTTGTTCTAGTCAACCCCTCCTGGAAAGTAACTAGTGCTTTGATTTATTTTGTCACATAAGGGTTTTATCTGTCCCACAATTTCATATAAATGAAATAATACAGCATACACCCTTTTGTGGAAGGTTTCCTTAGCTGAGTATTTTGAAAATAATCCATATTATTTATGTATATCAGTATAATATGTCTTTTTGTTGCTGACTAATAGTCCATTGTATAAACAAATCAATGTTTGTTTATCTACCCTTTTATTGACAGGCATATGACTGATAGGGATACTATGAACATTCTGATGCAAGTGTTTCGTTGATATATGTCTTCATTTCTTTTGGGTAAAACCTAAAAGTATAAGTGCTAACCCATAGGTTTGATGTATGTTTATCTATATGAAAAATAGTTATACTGATTTCCAAGGTGATTTTGTCATTTTTATTCCAACCACCAGTACAGATTTTCTCTATTTACGGTGGGGTTACTTCATGATAAACCCACTGTAAGCTGAAAATATCCTAAATTGACAGTGCATTTAATATCCCTAATCCACCAAACATCAAAGCTTAGCCTAGCCTACCTTATATGTGTTCAGAACACTTACATTAGGCTATAATTGGGCAAAATTATCCAACACAAAGCCCATTTTATAGCGAAGTGTTGAAATACCTCATATAATTAATTGAATACTGTACTGAATGTGGAATACAGATTGCTGTACATGTACTGGCTGTTGACCCTTGTGATCACGTGGCTGCCTGGGAGGCCCAGCTTGCTGCCACTGCCCAGCTATGTAAAAGGATCCTATCACTATGTCTAACTGGAAAGAGATCACATTTCTAATTTTGAAGTTCTGTTTCTACTGAACACATATTGCTTTTGCCTGATCGTAAAGTTGAAAAATTGAATTGAACCATCAAAAGTTGGGGACCATCTGTATGTGATGATTCCAGTTACTCCACATCCTTGCCAACACTTAGTACATATTGTCAGGTTTTTTTTAAATTTTAGCCATTCTGGTGAGCATGTAGTGATAACTCATTGGCTTTGATTTGCATCTCCCTAACTACATTTCCCTTAATGATTTATGATGTAGCCCTAGACATTGAAGAAAACACAGAGGTATGAGGAATATATCTTCATGACTCTAGAGTAGGCAAAAAGTCCTTTGACAGGACCCAGAAAGCACTAACTTAAAAATATCTACACATCTATAGGTGTGTGTGTATATATATATAAAATATATAGTATATATATAATATATATAGTATATATAATATATATAGTATATATATAAAATATATAGTATATATATAAAATATATAGTATATATATAAAATATATAGTAATATATGCACACGCACACATACACATATATATAATACACATAAACACATACACATATTATATATATACATACACACATACATGTATACACACACACACACACACACACAGTGGACTTGATCAACACTGAAACCTTAAGAAAATGAATAAACAAGCCACATCCTGTAATAAATACATACATTCAAAGCACTTATACCCAGACTACGTCAAAACAACTCTTTCAACTCAGAAGTTTTTAAAAAATCCAATGAGAAATTATGGGCAGAAGATTTGAACAGACACTTCACAATGGCTGAAAAAAGTACATGAGAAAATCCCTCGCAGTACTTCACCTTTACCTCTTTTGGGAGTCAATCAGTTTTTATTTTGTATAACAGTTTCTGTAAGTATAACTTCCACCCCAAACTGTAAACCACTTGAAAGCAGAATGAACATTTGAAGCATCTTTGTACCAGGGTATCTATACATGTGGAGATAAGAGAGGCTCACAAATAGTTTTAAATGGTTGACCAAATGAATTAACAATGTATATCATGGGACATCTTAACTGGTCATTCCTATTGTAAGCAAATGAAGTGGTAAGATTAGAGCAGCACCAAGAGAGAAAAAAGAAAATAGATAACAATAGGAATAGGCCTGGGGGGGGGAGGGGGGAGGATAAAGTATTTCCTATAAACAGTTGAAATGACATTTTAGGTGTCAGTGTAAAACATAAGAGGAAATAGGTTTAGTAGAATAGGATGGCAACGATAACATGAAATAAAGCTTTCCAAAAATAAGACATCTACTTTTTTGCATGGGCAACCCATCTCTGTGTGAGTAATTTTGCATCTATGAAAGCCCAGGGGAAGCTACCAGACCAAAACAGGAAGCAGTGCATGTGCTCTCAGGCGGAAGTCACCAAGACATGGTTCTTGTGTACTCTGATGTGCATCCTGCTTGCCAGAAAACTCAGATTCCTGGTCAAAAAATAGACCCCCAAAATGCAGATGGCAGCATTACTGCATCACAATAGCGTGTTCAGATTCAGGCAACATCTTGGAATTCCCAGATACCATAAACTTTCTGAAATAAAATAGGTTCACTAAGGCACCTGTGAATGACTTGTGTAACACTTGTTTATCCCCATGACTCTGGTCAATATTTATAGTAACTCTAAAAAGGAATTTTCTAGAACCAAAGCTTTACTCAGGGCATCTTCATAATTATTTAAAAATAATAATGCACTCTATGTTCCAGATGATGTCTTCAAGAACCAGTTCATTTCAGGAAAAAAAAAAACACCTTAAAAATTCCAATGATCTTATTTCTGTCCCAAATTTCAAACTAATCTGTATAAATCATTCAATTCTCATGTAAAAGAAAGATTGGTTCTTTTCTCTTTCCTGATCAGAGCTTTGACACGTGTGGAAATGCTGACCAATAGAAGCAATTTTCATGACTTTTCCTTTTTGAGATTCTGGGGGCGGGGAAGCAAGCTTACTGTATAAATTAAATACCATTTCATGACTAGAGCAGTAAACAAGAGGATTAGAGGGACACTCTAGGTGGGGTTCATACAGGTCCTGGGAAAAGAAAGAAAAACAACTTTTTTACAAATGAAAGAGTGAGAAGAGTTAAAAGATTTAGAAGACTCTAAAAAAACAATTCCATAACTGTAAAGTGTGTGTGTGTGTGTGTGTGTGTGTGTGTGTTTATAGAGGTCGGGCGGAAGAGGTATATAAAAGTTAGAGAAAAGCAAACCATAAGTGAAAGTTATAGTTGTCAGGAAAACCTTGGAGGATAAATATATTTATCTCTTTTAAAGCAAAACATACCAAGATAATTAGCACAACTCCTTAAATAATATGACCTCATCAAGACGCCATCTCAGAAACATTATTCTCCAATAATAGAACCATCTAGCATGCGCGCGCGTGCGTGCACACACACACACACACACACACACACACTAACATTTTAACACCAGACCCAAAGCCATAGTAATAGACATAAGGGAAAGAAAGGGTGGGACTAGCAAAATGGCAGAGTATTCTTAAACACATTCGATGGACATACTTATACAAACCAACCTCTTAAAGTCTCACTCATTTTTCAAGTCCACTCAATGAAAAGCTAAAAGGAAAAGAAAAGAAAGTGCCTGTGTCTAGGGTTGGGGGAAAACAAAAAGTGAATGGTTCAAAGTTTTGGAATGACATCAAGGGAAAGGCAAATTCATTCCAGGTATTACATGCTTTGTCCTTTCCAACCTGTAAATAGATTGAGAACACATGTTCAAGGTTCTCCTGCTCTCCTTGACTGCCCTCTCTCAGGGCAACATTGGCTTAGATTTTCCACAAATTTGATGCCTTCCTATAAAATATGTATATATATATATATAATTTTTTAGATCTGTCATATTTTTAAATGCTCTAGGAGAGCCTATCATTTAAAGGATTCTTCCTGGTTTATACACGTCTAAGTTCCAATTTTGGCATTTGGGACTTCTATGAAATGTGGTGTGTCAGAAGAGCGTTCCATTTCAGAATCAGTGAATGGGTTTGCTACACCAGAATGTCAGGCTTCCGTACGTTATTTCTGTATTTTAATTCAAATCCTTTATGCGACTACCTATCCATTTCTAATTTGAATTTTGCTGGGTGGTTTAAAGCTTTTAAGTCCTTTCACATGTATTCTTTAAGATGCTTAGTTTAGCATCTTGTGTTTTCCCCGCCAGGGTTTTCTTGTGCATAATTTTTTGGCACGCCAGGTGGCAGGTTCTGAAACAGTTGTTGGGCTTTCGGTGGCCCCCAAACTCTCCCAAGGAATATGGGCAACTTGGGAGCTTCCTGAAGGATTTGGTGCCTGGGGTAACGCGTGCTGTTTGTTTAGTGAACTAGCACCTCAGAAAAAGATCGTAAAGAAGGTGTGCCTGATGGCATGGGGCACAGAAATAGGAAGCCTCGCCGATCTGTTCCAACACTAGTTGGTGCTCTGTCAGCACTACACAAATTTTAGACTCTAGTTTAAAATGGAAAACTTCAGGGGCGCCTGGGTGGCTCAGTCAGTTAAGCATCCGATTTCGGCTCATGTCATAATCTCATGGTTCATGGGTTCAAGCCCTGCGTTGGGCTCTGTGCTCACAGCCAGCTCAGAGCCTGGAGCCTGTTTCAGAGTCTGTATCTCCCTCTCTCTCTGATCCTCCCCTGCTCATGCTGTCTGTCTCTTTCTCTCAGAAATAAATAAATTTAAAAAAACATTTTAAAAATTTAAAATGGATAACTTCAATGTTTTTAGCCAGTGTTTATGATGTTTGAAGACAGGATTTAGAAGATGTCAGCTGGAATCCATGATCCTGGAGGAGCTTTTAATGAGAATGTGGTTTATTTGGTCATAGATAATCCTGATGCCTGTCTCATTCCTTGCAGGAATGTGGAACATATTTTCCAGGGACTTCAGTTCTGATGTAGATTTTTTTTTAAAACTCTGTGCTGTAGCAATAAATCTATACTGACTATTTTAAGGTCTAAATATATGAAACATAAATGGTGAAAAGGACACCTGCATTACGGTGGCACCAATAATAGCTGCCAGTTATGCATGTTAACTAGGGGGCAGCCGCAAGACTGAGTTATTTACATACATCTAATCTTTATAATAATGCTGCACCTTCGGTCCTAATACTAATATTTTACAAATCAAGAACCTGAGCCTTTACATTACTGAAAATATGTGTCACCTTGACCCCAAGGCCAGTTTTTGACCATTATACTCTACTGCCTCTCTCTGCAATGCATCTAAGTGGACTTTGAAAGGCTGCAACACTCTATAAATGTCAGGTGGTATTACCATGGCTGTTGGAAAGCAGTCTTAATCTTGCACTATTTCTCTCTGCCACAATCTAAAGGAAGAAATGCCTTAAAGTGGTTTGGAGGGCACAGCTCTCCTTGCGAGTCATTTGAGTGGAGTTACACCTTGGGAATCAGGCGCAGTAATACTTCAGAACTAGTGTTGTATAATTTCAAGGATTCAAGTTGTGAACCAATGTCACCAGAAACTGCTAGCTACTTCTGAGTGTGGAGACGAAAAAGCAAACAAAACAGCTACTTCAGGGCTGATGAAGGCCTGCCTGGGATGCCTCTGTTTCTCTGTTGTGGTTGCAAAGAAAACGTTTACATTCTGAGAGCACTTCAAAATGAGTTCATTTATCTGCTCCTTGGATGATACCTATAAGTTAAGGTTTCGAAGGAAAAGGTACTGTTTCTGTGAGGCCACAAGTTAAAGACATCCGTTTCCATTATCCATCACTGTTATTTTGAAGTGAGAAATTGATCAAAGGTCAAAGGTCAAGACTCCTGAAGCAGACCACTGAAACAATGTGCTTAGTACTCCGGTGACCCTTCCACCTTATGCAGATAAGACATCTCCTAGTTCAAGGCCTATTGTCTTCTGATACATCTCTGTGAAAGAATATTATTTGTGGGTCTTCCCTGAAATAGAAGGACACATCACTACTGAGACATGAGACTGCTTTTGCTCACCAGTTGATCATTTGGGCAGCAGTGAGCAATTGCAAGTTATCAATAATTGCTTTGTTAAGCAAACAGATTTCAGCAATCTCCCTCAAGTAAAATATTGCTTTCATGACATCAATCCTTTAGCTGAAAAGACGAATTAATCTGTTGTTGAGGCAACTAAAGTGATCTTAATTATAGCTGTGAATTTGGTGTCATCCATAGATTAGGGGAACTATTTTGTCGATCTTAATGGATTCTTGAATTTACAAGAATCTCCTCTCTCTGTGTCTGTTTCTCTGTGTGTGTCTGTCTCTCTGTGTGTCTCCCTCTCTCCCTCCACCCCTCCCTCTGCTCTCTCAGTTACACAAGAATGCTCAGGCCTGAGCTGGTGTAGTAGTAAACGTCTGTTAAGACATTCAAATACCTACCCCTCTGCCATCATTAGCAGGCACTGCTTTGGATCAGGGGCAAAACCAAACAGCCTCTGTCACATGGGAGGAAGTGTGAGTACATCCTTGCTGACAAGGGAAGATACCTGCGATCACACACCTTCGGGGGGAGCAGACAAGGTGTGTTTGGGGGAAAAAGGTGACTAAGCAAACTTGGGGACCATCTAAAGCCAAGAGCATTTCGAGAACTGGAATGGAGTATGAACCAGAGCCGTGGTACATCACTCAGCCTGCTCCTGGTTTTCAAATTCTTGTTTAAATATTCAGCGCAGAAACTCTCCCTGGTTTCCCGTTTCAGCCTTTTTATTTTTCTCTGCCCTAAGGAAGTCCAATTTCTTGTTGTGTACAGTTCTAACTTGTTTTGCGTTATTACCAATTTATCTCCTTTTGGGTTCAATTGTACTCCCCTTTGTTCTGGAGGGGAAAGCTTGAAAACGTGAACCTCCTTATGGACAGTGTGGTGGAGAAGCCGCGGCAGGTTTTATCACTTCTATCAGCCCATATCTATAGATACAGCTTGAAAGATCACAGTGTTCTATGTATATTGTTATCCCTGAATTAATGAGACAAGGGCTTTTGTCATTAATACATACTTTCAGCCTTTAAAACAATGTGGGGAAGCCCTTTAAAGATATCTTACAGATATAGCTAAAACATTGTGTGTGGGTGCATGTGTGTGTGTGTATGTGTGTATGGACACACATCCCTTAGGTGTGGGTTAGAAGCCAGAATGAGAGTTGGAGATTAAAACTAATAGGCCAAGTCTCAAAAATCTAAGTTTTGTTTTCAGTTAGAATCTTAAAGAAGGGTCTGAGTGGTTCATATTCTATCTAAAACGGTTTGTTCATAAATAATGAATGTTAGAAAGGCAGAATGCCTAAAGTCCCTTTACATCCAAAAGGAAATTTATGATCCCTTCAAAATTTTAAATCATTTCAGAACAGGTAAAAAGAATACCTTGAGGTATTATTCTTGACCTAAGTTCTACTCTGGCATCTTGCTAGAATTATATTCCATAGAAGGCAGAGTTAATCAACCTCAGCACTATTGGTACTTTGGACCAGATAATTCCTTGTTATCAGGACCTGTTCTGAGAATTATGCGACTTTTAACAATATTCCTGGTCTGTACCCACTAGATTCTAGTAACAACCCAGCATCAGATGAGAGAATCAAAATATCTCTAGACATTACCAAATGCCCCATGGGAAAGATAGGAACAAAATCACTTCAGTTGAGAATCACTGATGAAAGAATTCCTATGTAGTGTGTGTGTGTGTGTGTGTGTGTGTGTACGCCCACATGCCTGTGTGTTTGAAGCATGTTCTTTCTTACTAAACAAACTAAATGTAAAATACTTTCAACTTTAATTTGGTACTGCACTTCGAAAAACATGGCCACAATACTTGTCATCTCTCATAAGAGGTGGAGAACATTTTCCATCCTTTTGACTCTTGCTTTGCCTTGTAAAAAGCTTTCATAAATAGAATGTGCATGTGTGACATTACGTGACATCTGAAGGCAGGACCTGGAGGTCTTACAGGTCTTACAGTTTCCCTTTTGCTGTCACGGAGAGCTGCCTTGAGACCGATGTGTAAGGAAGCCGATCTAGCCCACTGGAAGATCAAAAGATACATGAAAGAAGGACAAGAGGTCCCATCCAACACCAAGCATCAGTGCCAGAAATAGGAACAAAGCCATCTTGAATTTTGCAGGACAGATTATCCTCCAGCTAACTCAGCCTCATGTGTGAACCTGGGTGAAACCAGCAGAGGAAATAACCAACCCATAGAATCAAGAGAACTAGGCATTGCTCTTATTTTAAGCCTCCAAGTTTTGGAGTGGTTTCTTACGCAGCAAGGGATAACATGGTTCCCTGGGTTAGATGTAATTAAGAGACTTCTGTATGAAATGTGAGGGATCAGGTCTAGACAGGTGAGCAACTTATGGTTAGAGTCATGAAGACATGGTTCCCGGCATCACCAGAGACTTCACAGCTTCTCAAGAGTGTATGTGTACGCTGGATACTAATTTTTCAGATCGTCGTCCAAATAAGTTAGGGAAAAGTACATTTTTACATGTATACAATATCAACAGTATACAACGTATAGAAGGGGAAGAGGGGATAGGCAATGGCTTTCTACCTGTTTGAAAGTAAGTTAAAACAAAATCTTGGCTGTTATTGTGAAAAATAAAACATCATGCCTGGAACAATAAAAATATATGCATTAAACAGGTAATGATTATGGAAGTTGTATATTGATAACTTGTCAACTTGGTTATGCCGGAAGAATTTTCCCAGGACTTCCGTTCACATATGGTTCTAGATTAAAGCTAACCAAAAGAGAAATCCACATGACACTTTTGAAAGGTGGAAATGAAGCCATGGCCGTTATGTTCTGAAGGTTTTCATGGTTAGATGCAGTGAGAGATGGATGCAGAGATGCCAACGGATTCCATCCTATCCACTCTCCCCATGACCTTGTGTCCAGTTCTTCCAAACTGCTGGTCCTGCATCAACAGCTCCCCCAAACCCACCACCTGAAGTAGAGGCAACAGCTTGCATGCGTTCCCTGCCAATTCTCCTTCATAAAACGACATCAGCATCTGCACATGCTTAGCTTCCAGAATTTCCTACAAACTATCACTTGTTCTTTTGTATAGCATATCAGAAGGGCTGGCTTTTGGGTTTTATCTGAGCCTTCAAGTTTTCCTTTTGGACTTCTCTTCATTTTCTCCCAAATTTGTGTATGCTCTTCGAAAAATAGACTCTTTATATCATGATACTCATCAGCAGTTTTTACTTCCTAATTGAACACTGGAAAATAAGGCAACACAACAGTTCAGAAAGAAGGAATGGAGAGGATCAGATTTCACTCTGGCATTCTATGTGATCAGACTTAATTCTGAGGAGCTCATGTATGTTGGTTCTCAGCATTGATAGGACTGGGAAACATCTTCACAATGTCAAGTCCATTCATTCTTTACTTGGTCATGGAAAGTCATAGGATGAGAGAAAACATTAAAAAATAGTTTAGTTGTTCCGGTTATGAATCAAGGAGGATTCAAGAGAGATTTTTACGACACAGCAAAGGATATGAATGCACTATCTAATGACATAAAGATCTCATGGGCAAAAACCATATTGAGGAATAGTAATCAAGGACATTTTTGAAATCAGAAGTAGAGGAAAAATAACACTAGACATTTTGGTGACACAAGAAAATGTTTATGGCGTTGGAAGAGAGGTGTAGCTCAGAAATAATTTAAATAGATTTAAGTGCCCATCATAAATACCAAAATACTAAAAAAAGAAAAACTAGGCAAATGGAAGCTTGAGAGGTATAAATCAATAAAGAATAAAAAATTTTCTGTAAGACAAGTTGGAATGAATCATGGATAAATAAATGCTGTAGGCTCATGCTTGATAAAATTGAGCTTTGGACTTCTGAAAGTATTGTATATGCAAACAAGTTTTGATGTTTGTAGTATATTCCATAATGGTGAGAAGGAATCTTGAAATCAAGAAAGATGACAATTCTGAACTGAAGATAATTTTCTTAAGCTCAGTGGATCAAATCAAGCATATACTACTGGTTTTCACTTACTTTTGGTCTTCAAAGTTTAACCCTGGGCCAAAATGAATACATGATCTACACCAGTGGTTCGCAAGTTCTCAAGGGCATAAGAAATCACCAGGAGGCTTGCAGAAAACATGCCATATGAGCCCATATTCAGAGATCCTGATTCAATAGACCCTGAGTGGAATTCAGAAATTTCTACTTTTTGGAAATATTCCAGGTGATTCTGACCTTGATAGTCTAAGATCATACCTTGAGTGACAGTTAGCTGGACCCAAAAGAATGAGTTCGTAGGTTCTGGACTGAGTACACCAAATGAAAACATCTAACTGTTATATTCTTTTTAAAAGAATGTTTAGTTACTTTTGAGAAGGAGAGAGAGTGGGGGGTGGGGGGATGAGTGAGGAAGGGGTGAGAGAAAGGGACAGAGGATACAAAGCTGGCTCTGTGCTGACAACAGAAAACCCCAGGCCGGTCTGGAACTCATGAACCCAGAGATCATAACCTGAGCCAAAGTCAGGTGAGGTGCCTCTAAATGTTGTTTTTAAGTATAAAAATACCACATAATGCCCACCAGGAGGTTTTGTTGAAGAAAATCTACCATGTGCTTTGTTCCCAAGGAAAATGCATGAAGCTCATTATTTGTATATGTGTGTGTGTATCTGTGTGTGAGAGAGAGATTGATGTGGGAGAGACACAGAGAGAGAGAGAGAGAGAGAGAGAGAACATCCTGTACTGTTGATGTTCCTGATGCGGTTGGCAGCTTTATCTCAGATGTCAAGGCCTGAGGGTCTCAAATTTGCTAGCAGCCTCAGGAAGATGGCTCCAGACCAAAGCAGAATTTTCCCTCGCCATGTATTGCTAATTCCAAAGAAATGTATAAAACGGCTCATGTGACTTATTGATCAAGGAAAATCTGTATATTTTTTTCTAATAGGGTATATTTAGGAAAATTAAGGAAACCTTTAGCTCACTATAAAGAGTTTACTTTTGGCAAAAGGGAAAATATTCAAACATTCTGCTTTTCAAAGATGGCAAGGGAGTACACATTTCGTATTTAAGGATTTCACAATAATTCAGATGTGAAATGGGATATCAATCATCCAAACTTGGCGTCTCAATGTTGCTTATATTTTTGTGAGTGGAAATGTCACTGCATTTAACAAGGACAAGTGTTTGAAATGTTCTTTCTTGCATCCTTGCTCTGTAGACTTTGTTCCCTCTGTCTGAAGTGCCTCCCTTACACCTCCTTCACTTAACTACATCCTGCTTTTGTCCCCTGAGACTCAGCTCAGACTCCGCCTCCTCCTGAGGTTTTCCTTCCTGAACTAGACATTGCTTCCCACCTGGTCTCATAGTAGCTAGGGCTTCCCTCTCTCAGTGTGCCCTGACTCTAATGTCTGCAGCCCCTTTCCCCCACCAGTAACCTATGAGTTAAATGAGATAAAAAGCCTCGTCTTATTTGCTTCTAGTCCTGGAGCTGAGCAAACAGTAAGAGTTAAAAAAAATAACAGCATAACTGAATTTTAAACATTGAAAATTATTCCATCTTAGTGAAGCATAGCACGAGTGTTAGTTGCATGTATACAGAAACCCTGGCGGTCATTCACTGAAAGATGTGCAACTACATCAAGAAAAGCTAACATAAGAAATCACAGATCCACAGCAGCAAACATGTACATCAACATAGAAATAAGAGAGAAAGACATACTGTGTTTACATGCTACAAGGTTACAGTGTGGTTAGAATTGATTGTCCCCCTTACACTGAAACACACACACACACACACACACACACACACACACAGGCAGTGAAGTTTTCTGCCTCCTTTGCTCTGCATAGCACCTAGCAAAGAGCTGAACAGAGCTGAGCAAACACTGATGTTTCTACTTCCTTTGGTCTAACTAACAAGAACAGTCTAGTACTATTCTTTCAGGTAAGTGTACACATTCTCCTAACCAAAAGGAAGAACACAAATAAGTACTTGATTTTCAAAGAAAAGACATATAATATTTCTTTCCATTGAATTATTTTGTACGTCTATTTACTTTGGGAGAGAGAGACACAGTGTGCATATCAGAGAGAGAGGAGACAGTCCCAAACAGGTTCTGTGCTGTGAGCGAGGAGCCTAGTGTGGGGCTCGGATCTCCAGAACCGTGAGATCATGACCTGAGCCAAAACCAAGAGTAGGACACTTAACTGACTAAGCCACTCAGGTGCCCCGTTGAATTATTTATTTAAAATACAACTTCGTCACTTGAGCGCCTGGGTGGCTCAGTTGTTAAAACATCTGACTGTTTCAGGTTGTGCTCTCATGGTTCCTGAGTTTGAGCCCCGGTTCAGGTAAGCCCTGGTTCTCTATCTCTCTCTCCCTCTCCCTCCCCGTCTTTCTGCCCCTTGTGCAAACTTGTGCCCCCTCTGTCTCTCTGAAAAAAAATAAAATAAAATAAAATAAAATAAAATACAACTTCATCATTTAATTAGTATTGCTTATTTAGGTACAATTTTACATTTATTTTTCGTGTTCAAAACTTAAAAAAAAATAGTACAGGGGCGTCTGGGTGGCTCAGTCTGTTAAGCATCCAACTTCAGCTCAGGTCATGATCTCACGGTTCGTGGGTTAGAGTCCCGCGTCAGGCTCTGTGCTGACAGCTAGCTCAGAGCCTGGAGCCTGTTTCAGATTCTGTGTCTCCCCCTCTCTCTGACCCTCCCCTGCTTACGCTGTCTCTCTCTCTCAAAAAGGAATAAAACATTAAAAAAATTTTTTAATTAAAAATTATAAAAAAAAAAGTACAAGCTGCTTACAGGTTTGTATTCTTTGTGCCCCCACTGCATGCTGAGCTAGGCAAGACCAAGCAAACTGTGATTAAGAAGATGAGCTTTTTCTTTTAATCAGTTAAATTAAAAAGTTGGCACGTGATGCTCCCAGCTCCTTAAAATAATGACTAAATAAAGAAGAGGTAGTTTAGTATTTAGCACAGTGAGACAATAATCAGAAAGTCATAAAAGCAGACATCCTTAAATAAAAGTGACAAACCTGTATAATGCATAGGGTTTATTCCAATAACCTCCAAAATTAATATCTCATGAAAGAGTGAGTGCAAATCACTGCACCTTATTCTGTGCCATCAGACTGAGCCTGGTGTCTGCCTATAAAGCTGTCATTGCCTCAGCAAACAAATATTGTTCAGATGAGCACACGTGAAAAGGGAAAACATGTTAATATTCCAAATGAAAAACTATTGAATTTTTAAAAAAATCTTAAAAAGCTTCAAATATTTGGAGCCCTATAGCCACTCAAAATCCCTATGTCACGTTACACCATTCTTAGAAATCATGAACTTCTATGATTTCAGGTATCGTCCAGCTTGAGTTGCAGCTGAAGATGTATTTAAACACTTCGGAGGCACCTGGTGTGTTGATATATACATAAGAATTTTTGCAAAGAGGAATATCTGTATCTTAAATTCTGATAGGCATAGACAAATGCTGGTCTTACTATACATACTAACGTATTGAAATTATTTCAAAAGAAGTCATTAGACACGAACGTGGAAAGAACTTCAGTATATTTAAGGGATATGCTGGAGTTCATGTGTATTTGGGATTTTGACAAATCAAAATGATTTGCCAGTGTAAGTGAAGGATAAATCCTAATTTCTCTCTGAAAACAAATTTCTCTTTGTAGAGTACGTAGGGCAATAATTCATATTCCCACTTGACTGTTTGACCTTCATGTCTTCACTCAGACATTTCTTGCTCAGTGAGGCTCACCCTGCAGGTCTCTTTAAAACTGAAATAGCCTGGGGCACCTGGGTGGTTCAGTCAGCTGAGCGTCTGACTTCAGCTCAGGTCATGATCTCATGGTTCCTGAGCTTGATCCCTGTGTTGGGCTCTGTGCTGACAGCTCAGAGCCTGGATCCTGCTTCAGATTCTGTGTCTCCCTCTCTCTCTTCCCCTCCCCCACTCATGCTGTGTTTCTCTTTGTCTTAATAATAAACAAAAGTTAAAATTTTTTTAAAAAAAATAAATGAAATGAAGTAAAATAAAATAAAATAAATAAAACTGAAATACCCCACCCATATTCCTGAACCCCTTGATCTTGGCTGGTTTTTTGTTTTTGTTTGTTTGTTTTTTACTTTTTTCATAACACTTCTTCCTAACTATTTAACGTGTCTACAATGTTTATTGCTTATAGTCTGTCTCCCTACATGAGATTATAAACTCAAGAGAGGAGTATTTTATCAGATTTGTTTAGTGGTGGCTGGTACATGGTGGGCACATAATTCACACTCACTGACTTTCATCGAATTTGTATACATACTATCTGAAAAAGTAAAAAACATATCTTAGTAAAACCCATTTTACCAATAGATAAAGTTGAGTGTAAATATTATTTGGTATCAATTCATGGAACAAATTTAAGCAATTTTAAAATTGTACTACAATAGAGTGCCTGGGTGGCTCAGTCGGTTGGGCATCTGACTTCAGCTCAGGTCATGATCTCACGGCTTATGGGTTCGAGCCCCACATCCAGCTCTGTGCTGACAGCTCAGAGCCTGGAGCCTGCTTCAGATTCTGTGTCTCCCTCTCTCTCTGCTCCTCCCCCACTCTCACTCTGTCTCTCAAAAATAAACATTAAAAATTTTTAAAAATTGTACTACAATCTTTAGAATATTGTTTTCAAATAGATTTTTGTTCATATAAGTGTCTCTTCTGTACATTATACAGTAGCAACTCTTCTGTTTGACGGCTCACAGACAGCAATATGTGTGGAAACTCACTTTTGTAAGAATTATCTTAACAAAAGACATCCGTCTGAAAAAATATGGGTTTACTTTACAGCCAAAGTTTTGATTCTGAAAACTCTGCCTTAAATTTGACATTAGGAAACTTTCGAAAGAAACAATTGAAAGGCATTTTCATAATACATTGTTATACACCCATTTCCTTGATGACTTCATCCATCTCCATTACGGATCTACCGCATCTATGCCACTTTGCTCATCCATTTAAATTTCAACACCTGCTCCACATCTGTCTTGCCAGGATGACCTCAGTGCTTTGTCAGATATTGGACTACAAGTAGAGCAAATACTTTCATCACTTTTGTTACTACACTTTCATTAAATTTTCCCAGTGCCTCCCTTTCTAGTCAGAGAAATGTGACCCTGTTTGTAAATTCTAATACTACAGTAATGGGGTTATCCTTGAACTAGAAATGCCCTTGCTTTTCAGGGAGCACTGTCCTCTTTTAACTACCCAGCACAAATTTGGGGATCCACCTTGGATCAGGGATGAATCGTCTCACCCTCTCGATATCACATCTAGCTACTTGGGTTCACAATGTGGAATCAATCACGATTCTTTGCTACTAATATTCAAATTATCCACACAATCCTGATACAGCTTCATCTTCTAGCAGCCCCATGATCTATCCATTATGCATGAAATATGTGATCTGAATCCATATGACAGGTAACAGTAAAGTTATAGAAATAATACTGACAGTTCTCTTTTCGACTACAATGTAGATAAGAAAAAAGCAACAAAACAAACTAAAACACAAAAAGTAACCCTTGTGGTTGTTGGTTAATTCGTGGAGCTCTCACCATAAGATTTCATGCCATTCTTGGATAAAAGTGCATGGAAGGTATTGGGTCAGGTGATTATGACCCTTCTCGACTATAACAATTGCCTCCTACACGGCTTTCCCTTTCAGTCCTGCCTCTTACCTCTCCATCCTCCGCAGGGTGGACAAAATTATCTTCCGGAAAACTTTTTAAAAAATTTATTATTTTTTATTTATTTTTTGAGAGAGAGACAGAGAGTAAGCTGGGGAGGGGCAGAGAGAGAGGGAGACACAGGATCCGAAGCAGGCTCCAGGCTCCAAACTGTCAGCACAGAGCCCGACGCGGGACTCAAACTCACAAACTGTGAGATCATGACCTGAGCCAAAGTTGGACACTTATCCTCTTCCTGAAAACTTTTAATCCCTTGCTAGCTCCTTAGTGCATATAAAATAAAATCCAAACTCCTTCGGAATGCATACAGAAGAGAACCTTAACGATGTGGCCACAATTTGTTCAAACTACTCACTCCACTGTCTCCCACCTTTTCCTGTGTGCTTCAGAAGAACGTGCTTGCTGTTCGAGATGGTCACGATGTTCCGCCTGATTGGGATCTCTATGTGTCTGCTTAACCCTCCCAGTGACTAACATGGAACTTGAGACACACTGGAACCAATAAACAGATTCCAGATTTAAGAGGGTTGATGAAAACTTAGCTTCCTTCCCATTCCAAATCACAGAGGAAGAAAAATGAAAGTAAAATATGCCCGTGGCAGGGCTGGAAACACAGGAAGAATGCAAACAGTAAATGAGCTGAGTCAGGAATTTGAGGAAGACATAAGCATTGGCAGATACAATCCAATAGGGCTGCTGAATCTGTGGCCCCATGTTGAAAAAGAAAGCTCTTACAAATTTTCATGACTCCCAATTTTTTAGGTTTTATGGTTTCCAGTGATTTAGCATGGACACAACTGGTGAACAAATTAGTGCCCTAGAAAATCAAACAGAGCAATTCTCTCATACCACGTTGAAGGAATAAAGATGTGGCAAGTGTGAAGAAGTCATTAGGAAAAATAAAGGATAAATCCCAAAGTTTCAATTTCTATTTGACAGGAATTCCACTAAGGAGGAATGAAGGAGATGCAATATTGGGATAACTCAAAATGAGTAGAAGAAAATTCCCCTGAGCTGGAAAAAAAAAATTGGAAATCTTTCATTTAAAAAGCTATCAAGGGGCACCTGGGTGACTCAGTTGGTTAAGCAACCAACTTCGGCTCAGGTCATGACCTTGCATTTCATAAGCTCGAGCCCTGCGTCAGGCTCTGTGCTGACAGCTTGGAGGCCGGAGCCTGTAGCCTGCTTTGGATTCTGTGTTTCCTTCTCTCTCTGCCCCTTCCCCACTCGTGCTTTGTCTCTCATTGTCTCAAAAATAATAAATAAACTTTTAAAAAATTTTTATAAAGCTATCACTTGCCAAGTTGCCATGTTCTCAATGGAGTAAAAATTCACCTTCAAAGATAAAAAAAAAAACTAATAAAAACTAAAATCACAGAAATATGAAACTAGTTTCCTTCAACTTCCAAGGACCGGAGATAAAATGAGAATGCAGATGTATCATCTCCAAGTCTAGCTGCTAGAAGACCATGGAAAATTTTCCTCTGGGATTCTGCGATTAAATTATTTTGGACCTAGAATTCTACATACAGAAAAATTATCAATCAAGTAAAAGAAAAAACATTTGGGGGCATAGCAAGACTCAGGTAGCTTATAATCCACAATCCTTTTCTATATGGAGTACTTAATACAGTTATCAAATAAAGCAATAGATGATAGATAGATAGATAGATAGATAGATAGATAGATAGATAGATAGATAGATATTGTCAAGGGAAAAGCATGGGATCAAGGGAAAAGTAGCAAAAAAAAGAAAGCAGTTAAACTCTCGATTTAAATGATCATTTAAGTGTCTAAGACATTTATGAAAATTCTGGAATTCTTATGCCCTGAGATTCCTAAATTCCTAGATAAAATAAGAACAATAGTTTTATCAATAGTTTACCAATAATTTGGTAAATCCAGATTCCAGGACTCTAGTGAGTCTATAATCTTGGATGGTAAAAAAAAAAAATTATATATTTATTCCCACTAGTCTCTAACTGAAATTTAGCATAAGCTTCAATTATAAATCTAAGCAATAAACATAGTAATATTACCAACACCGTGAGTTTCATCAGTATAAATCACAGAAATGTATATCTCATTTTTCATTTGGTATAGGTATGTGAAAATATCATTTTTCATAGTCATTATATCAGCCTGTAGTTTATACATAATCTCCAAGTTCCCCTCTACAGATGCTCCTGCACA
Organism: Crocuta crocuta; assembly: GCF_008692635.1. Lineage (NCBI taxonomy): Eukaryota > Metazoa > Chordata > Mammalia > Carnivora > Hyaenidae > Crocuta > Crocuta crocuta. Next base: position 3,503,439 of record NW_027551570.1, read on the forward strand.
GGGGCTGATCACCCCTTCAGATAAACGTGCCCGCTGTCCACATTCTCTGCCACCATTGGTGCCTCCGCCGTCCATTTTACTCTGTTAGTCCGATTTACTTCTGATTGAAAGAGATGAGCTTTTCCCCTTACTTGCTAAAGTTTCGTAACACTGGACAGTTGAAATGAGAATGTTTAACTCTCCCTAAGGCAGGATGGTGTTCTGTAACTGCAGATAACTGAGCGAACTGCAAGTATAAGCCAGGCAAGTTCAAACACATCACATGATTGAGATAACTGTTTGAAATATCATTTCAAGTAACTTATTAGCATTCACAGATGGTGCAGTGATACGACCCATGCGTACAACCTGTTCTGAGTAGCAGAGGTTCCTTTCTTGACTTGGTTTCCTCTTCAATTCTCATTGTGTACACTGAATTAGGAAGTAAAGGCAAGCACACATAGGATATCACACAAGCAGGTTTTGTGCATTTGCATTCGATGAAAATACTGAGCATACCAAGAATAACATTGTGAAAACACCATAAACATAACTGGGGGGCAGGAGGAAGCCACCTAAAATCCACACACACACACATTATTTGTAGGCACAGAACATCATGTGGTTCCACTCACAATTAAGAGGCAAATTCTAGGGGGGATGATTTAAAAAGTGATTCTAAAAAATGCAGTCCACAGACTTCATCAACTGCCAAAGGGGTCCATGGCATTACAATTTTTATTTTTTCTCTTTTTTAAGTTTATTTTTGAGAAGGAGAAACAGTGCAAGTGGGGGAGAGACAGAGAGAGAGGGAGACACAGAATCCGAAGCAGGCTCTAGGCTCTGAGTTGTCAGCACAGAGCCCTATGCAGGGCTTGAACTCATGAACTATGAGATCATGACCTGAGCTGAAGTCAGACACTCAACCAACCGAGTCACCCAGGTGCCCCACAATTTTTTTTAAAAAAAGTAAAGAATCTCTGATCGTGGTCAAGACGTTTCCTGAGAAGTTAAAAATCAGCAACACCAACTCAGATTGGTGGGCAAAAGAACTGGGTAGAACAATAATTATAGGAAAAACCGAAGGCTTGTCAGAATTCCACCACACACACCATCACCCTTACCACTATGAGAGACCTTTGCCAAAATACTGCTATCAAGCCCTCAAGGAACAGACAATTTCTCTTATTTAAGTCCTTTTAACAGTCCAAAAAAGGAAAAACAAACAAAAGAAAGAGCACCAATTCACTCCACAAATCAAGTAAAATAGCCATGATATCAAGACTAAGAAAAGTACGGATATACTGGAAAACTATTGAGGCAACCTTACTTATAAAATTCCTAAGCGAAATAACAAGAAAGTAAATAAACTCCCACCAGTGTGGCTAGAAAGAGGATGGGGAGAAAAGATGGGCATTTGAGAAGGTTTGTAAATTGGTACAGGAATGTTGACTCTTCCATGTTCTCGATGTTAAGAAGTACCACCCACTCTGAGAGGAAAGCTGGGGGAGAATGGGGGAACCTGCCATCGGAATGGAACGGAGGCAGCTTGAAATGACTGGAGCTCAGTGCTCATCACGGTGTTTTCTTTTTTAAAAAAATTAGTTTTACTTTTATTTATCTTAGAGAGAGTGTGTGTGTGTGTGTATGTGTGCTTTAGTTAGGGGGAAGGGCAGAGGGAGAGGGAGAGAGAGAGAGAGAGAGAGAGAGAGAATCCCAAGCAGGCTCCCGCTCAGCTCAGAGCCAGATCCCATGACCCTGGAGTCACGATCAGAGTCAATACCAAGATCAGAGCCAAAATCAAGGGTTAGATGCTTAACTGACTGAGCCACCTAGGCGCTCCCCACTTAGTGCACTTTTAATTCCCTTCACCTATTTCACCCATCCCCCTACCCACTTCTCCTCTAATAACCACCTCTGTTTTTTTTTTCTTGTTTGTCTCTTCTTTCCTTTATTTGTTTGTTTGTTTATTGGTTAAATTCCACACATAGGTTTTCTTCAACAGAGTTTGTCTGTTTGGCTATAGGCCATTGAGAGTTGTTTTGAAGAGGGAGTCCAATGACATAATAACTATTTAATCTGGAAATGATGAGAAGTGAAGAGTTTATGTCAATAATCTAGACATCAAGCTGTTGGAACAGAACGGCCTGGTGGAGAAGAACTGATAAGAAAGATTATTATATATTTTTATTATGGAATACTATGCAGCAATTTAAAAGAGCGAAGTAGATCAATATACAAAACTGTACAACTCCCCAAGATGCACTGTTGAATATGTTGAATATTGAATATTGCTACCAAGACATAGACGTGCGCATGTGTATGTGTGTGTGCATGTGTGTGTTCTACCAAATCCAATTATAGGATGAGGCCTTATAATTTTTTATTTGTTTTTATTTTACTTTTCTATGGTTTGAGTTTCCTTCACCTAGTATGCATTTAATTTTGAAAATATATATAAAAAAAGCTATTTCCATGTTGGAAAAAATGGTGTGCATCCATCATATAAAGATACTGCTGTTAACACTTCTATTTGTTTTCATACAATATTTTTTGATGCAAATATCTTTTCTTTAACAGAAGGGAATCACACTGTGCATACTGTTTTTAATCAGCTTTTTCTACCTTTTCCATAACATTAAATATTTCTCTAGTATCATTTTAGTGGCTAAATAAAACCTCGTTGTTAAATATTTATGTTTTATTCAGTTCTTGTTTCTACCAAAAACACTTCCATAAAAATCTTGTAGCTATAATTTTGCAAACATCTATGACTATTTTCTTAGCATGAATCCTCCAAAGTAAAAATGCTTGTTTAAAGGTTTTATGCAAAATTCTGAGGCATTCAACAGAAATGGCCAAACTCCCTTCCAGAAAAATTTTTAAAATTTACCATCTCACCAAGAGCATATGACAGTGCCGCTTTCTGTACCGTTTTTCCAACACTGGGAATATAATTTTTTTCAGAAACTAGATTTATCATGAAATTACAATTTTTTCACTCTAATTCTATATTAAATGGTATTTTCAAACTTAAATACATAGTAATACTGACTTGAATACAGTTTGATTCGGTAAGATACAGAAATCAGGGCAATATTTATGTACTTTCTACAGACTTTTTTCCTAAGCTTTTCTTCTTTGCCAGTTAGTTACACCAAAAGATTAAGGATTAGGCTTGAGAGTCTGGTTCCAACCTCCTTTGATGTAAAATTATTAAAATTTAAATATAAGTTTAAAAACTGTGCATTGGACCTTTGTGCCATTGAAGAAGGTCAAGTTCAAGCCCCTTATTTAAAAAAGACCTCTCCCTGAGAGATCACAAAAGGAAATCTATTAACATTACATCTTTTCCCTTTCTTTTCTTCTTTGTTCAGTTTAAAACAAGGCTAATACTGACTGAAAGCTTTAAAAAAAAATGCAGAAAAACAGTCATGGCTTATTCTATATTGGTACGGCATCAGAATTGAGTACGCTCCCACTGAACTCACTGGACATGATTATTGGTGGAAATCCTTGATGAATTATCCATCTAAACAAAGCCCCGCTGTTTTGTTTTCTAAACAGCACTGGAAAGGTCCATTAAATAAGGTCTACTTGGGCAATTGTGTGTTTTTATTTTCAAACAAGAAAGTCAGAATTTGGTATGGTTTGAGCTTGGTTACTAAACATTCTGTTATTCCTGTAAAAGATAGTATAAGTTTTCAAAGAGGAATGCTATTTGAAATGCTTCAATACGAACCTTTGAGACTGTGATGTGGTCTAACATTTTTTAATTATTTCTTTTGGATAGAAAAAAATATATATTTGCTTGTTCTTGCTATAGTTGTGCTGTATGCATGCAAATAAAAATAATCTACTGAAAAAAAGATAAAAATGATGGTCGCAAGTAATTTTATTGTGTAGACACAACCGTATTCTTCAAATTAATTATAGTGACAGTGTGAACTTTTATTGTTCGTTCTCGTATGAAAATTGTAAAAATGCTACAATGCTGAAAAAAAGAGTAGTTGAGGGAGATCAAAGGGGATCAAAAACAATTGAAACCTCTGGTGTCTTAGCAGTTATCAAAGGAAATCACACCACTCTCAAGACATCTAATATTTATTTATTTCATTAAAAAGCACACAGTTGAAGTAAAAAAAGGAAAAACAGCCCAAGATACCACCATAAAACACTATTTTTGTCTGTAATTTCACCCAGGATCTTTTCAACCACTGAAAGGCTTCTATCTCTTATTTTAAAAATAAATACAAACCCTAATACTAATCTTTTGCTTTATTAACTAATTACCTGTCCACTGGCCTATTTCTTTCTTTCATTGCCACACTTCAGTTATAAAAGGTCCACATTAACCATGTCGATTTCACTTCTTCCCAGTACAACATTTTGAAATATAAAAGCTCTATCAAAATTTTAAGTTGGTAGTTTCAGTTGAGTTACCACATTGGAGTAATGCCATCTGACAAAAAAGGGACTAGACCGTATGGAAATTTACAAAGAAGATGCGTGAAAACTGGTTACAGATTGCCTGGAACCCCTCACCACACCGAAGTTACAAAAGGTTCAGGTTTGGGATCTGGAAGAAGAATCTGTGAGGGGGAATAACTTGAAAGAGAGCTGCTCTTGAGTCCAGCTCTCTTACCTCCTTCCCCAAACCTCATCAGAGGGGCTTCAATGACACCTTTTAAGCTACTGCTTGACATGTGCTCCTGGCAGTTGGAGAACACACCGGACCTTCCTTGACTCCTGTATGGGAAAGCTAAAGGGGCTTGGGCAGCACAATAAGAAAAGAACAGGCATTATTGGTCTGGGAGGTGATTGCACTTCATACCAACAAGCGGTAAGAGGTGCATAAATCCCAGAGTAGGTGAGTCAGACTTGAGTAATTAAAAACTCTTCCCCCGAGGACCACAGAGTGTCTGTGTGAAGCAGACTCTTTAGAGAATTAAGCACTGGGTAAGGGTAGGGGATGAGGGTGGTTGCCAAAGGAGACACTACCACATCAAGGGAGTTTCAGTCAGAGAGGACCAGAAGAGGAAACTCTAAGGAACCTACCAAAGTGTCTATGAGAGAAAGTGTCAGTTGTAAATGTCTGCCTGGCATAGGGAGGGCATCAGCCTCTTCAAATGGTACTGCTTCTCTGTTCCAGCCCCTGGTTATACACTAATGAGCAAGCTGGAGGAAGAGGAGTAGTGAAAGAAAGAGGAGTTAACTTTAAATCAAGTTGGATTCATATCAGGACAGGATACACTAATTTCTCAGATGAGACTGTAACCAGAAGACTTTCAGTTGTATGAGAAAGACCAGAAGAGTCAGGGAGCCTCTCCAGGTTTCTCAAGAGGAGCAAGGGAAGAGCACCACCTGAGCAGGTTTAGTGTGCGTGTAGAAAACATACATAAATTGCTTCCTGTGATTTCATCTCATGAGTCCTAAATGCTCCATTTCTCTTTCGAAATCACTTTCGCAAAAATTGCCAATAATCTTTCAAAGGCAATGTCATATGATGAGGAAACAAAGGGATTTGGAATCACGAGATCTGAAGAGAATTCTGAACTCGCAGCTAGATAGTTGAGAGTCCTTGGCTAAGTCATTAACCTCTCTGAACCTCAGTTTTTGAGATCTATATATTTAAGAGGTAAGAATAGCTCATCTCTAAAATTCTTTCTTAGCCTTAATGATATTTGTTTTGGTCTGGGTTCTCAAGAAACAGACCCTGGACAAGGATTCTAAGCAACCCGGAAATCCTAGGATACTTAGTAGAGAAGCAGGAGAATGAGACAGGAAAGGAAGGCAATAAAGGGTGTGTTATCAAGCCAGTTACCACTAGAAGAAGAGGAGCGTGATCCCACTGTGGAGCCCAGGGAGAGCATGTAGACCAGCACTGTCCAACGGGAATAGTAGTTTTAAATATCCTAGTAGCTGTGTGTAAAAACGTAAAAAGAAACAAGTGTAATTAATTGTAATAATTTTTAACCCATTCAATTCAATGGGTTGAAGTTCAATGAAATATTACATTTCAACATGTAAAAACTATTAATGAGATGCTAACACTCTTTGAATAAGTCTTTGAAGTCAATTTTATGCTTATAGGACAACTTGACTTGGACATTAAATTTTCATCTTGATGCGTATTTAAATTTTGTAAAATTATAGTTGGAAAAATACATTCAAATGGCCAAGCTTTTCCAAATATACTTAAAAGTGCTCCAATAATGGAGAGGTATCACTTTAATTTAATTAAAATTCAATAAAATTTAAAATTTAGTTCTCCACACTAGCCACATTCTGGATGCTCAATAGCCACAAGTAGCGAGTGGCTACTGTACTGGACACAGATGTCGAACGTGCTTCAGAGTTATTCTATGTGAGGGGCGAAGAATCTAGGGAGTTTATCCACCTCACGGGCCATCATTGGTTAATGGCTGTTTCTGGGGCCGTTGACATCTGTGCTCACGACTGAGCTTGCTTACCACCAGAACAAAGCTTCTTGCAGAGAGAGGTGCAGGTGTTCACAGTGGAAGCCTTCTGCACGTAGAGGCGAATGCCAAGGGGATGTGGGCAGAGCGCTGACGGTGTCTGCTGCACTACATGACCTCCATTTTGTCATATATTGTCGTTTTTATCAAATCTCTTCTTGATCTCTTGGAAGAATGTGACATATCCATTTTCTGTTTCAAATCTCTCTCACAGTCACATCTTTCCTTCCATTGCCATCGACGGCGTTTCATGTGTCAGAGGCCCTGCCTTACCTAGCAGAGTTTGCCGCATTTGCAGCACTTTCGTTATTGCTTCTGGTGCAGTTAATTCAGGCATGAAGGTAGATGCTGCCATATATTGGGAGCTCCGGTATTTATTATGTGGCAGTCCCCACCCCACCCCCCGGTCTCCAGAACCAAATCTGATGTTAGGTAAGATCCAACTTAATACTCCAGCACTTGGCATTTAAGTATCTCCACCCTGAGTTCAGCTTAAAGCTTGATCTTGAGACTCTTGTACCTTTGAGACCCATTCAAATCTGTACCATAGTTTCAACGTCTGATTCTCTGTTCTCTTCCCCTGAGCCACAGCTTGGCTGATGTCTCTATTCCCTAATCTCAGGCAGAATGCAATCCAGCTGGCCAGCGTTCCTGGTTACGGTCCCCTACCTGCTTGCCCCATAAGCCTCTAGGTATCTTATGGCTCTGCCCCCACCCCCGCCTTTATTCTTCAGTGCTCTTTGGTCTCTATTGCCTGGTGCTTTCTGGGTTGCGTGAGGCTAAACCCTCTGCAAACCACGTTCTGTCTGCCAGACTGAAACGCCTCCCATCTTCTCTCTCCTGGCCCGTGCCACCTGACTGTCAGAATTTCATCCCAGGTGGCTGCCTCTACTACCCTATCCCATAACAGTGCACTTCACCAGGTCATGTAAGATCACAGCCCTAAAATAAGATAACAACTGCTTTCAAGCCGAAATTAATGCACACAAGCTATTATCATTCCTCCTTTTTTTCCTAATCTATTCTGCATGATGAAGTCAGATTCGTTTCTTAAAATCTTGTATCTGACATGCCAAAATTTGCTAAAGAAATTCCATAACTGTCCTAGATGGAGTCAGGTGTTGGGGAGACAAAAGAAACATGACAATGTTCCTGACTTCAAGTAGTTTTCAAGCAAATTTGAAAGGCAAGATTCGTACTTATGACAGAATTAGCAAAGAGTGTAGAACCGAGATTGGCAACTTCATCCGTTTTAAAGGGCCAGAAAGTTACTCTTTCAGTCACTGTGGGTCATATCTTCTTTGCTGAAACTATCCAGCTCTGTCCTGGTAGCATGAAAGCAGCAACAGACAATATATGAATGAAGGGGCTTGACTGTGTTTCCTCACAACTTCCCTGGACACATTAAAGTTTCCTGTAATTCTTCCATGCCATGAAGAATTCATCATTTGATTCTTTCCAACCACTCTTAGCTTGCAGACCACACCAAAACAGGCAATGGGCAGGATGTGTGTAGCTATCGTTGTTTCTCAACCAGTGGTGCAGAACATAATTCAATACTTAGTTGGATGGTTCAGATCCAGTGATATAGAAGTTTAAGACAGAGAGACAATCATTGAGATACCTTTTAAAGAGGCTCTATCCAGGCAGCAATAGCAGAATCCAAGAGAGATGAGTTGAGTGTGGCACATTAGTTAATGAGTGATGGGTCTACACTGAATAGAGCAGAAGGTCCTTATTTTCAATCAACTATTGAGTATCTGTTGGATGTATACACTTGGCCTTAAAGTTGAATAAATAGAATGTAGATATTGTTTCTTCCCCCAGTCTGTTCTTGTAGAGCTGCTGCTAGAAAAAAATAGAACCTTCTTTCTCCAGCCTCCACAACTCAAACTCTCTTCCAAACTTTTCTTCTCTGTACTTCTTTGATCTTTATTCTGGAATTCCCTCAGGTCTGTTTTATAGTATCTAATTCTTGTTCTCAATGGTGTCTAATCTACTGTGTAATACTTCTATTGAAGTATAATATCAAGGTGTGACTATGTGTTATTTCTAGAATTCCATCTTTAAAATCTTCTTTTCCTACTTTCATATTGACTTCTTGAGTTACAGTATTCCATTTTCTTTTTTCTCTTTAACCAAAGTAAACATACTTACTTTATAGTTGAGATTGTTTTATTTTCTCTAGGGTTTAGGGTGCTAATTCTATTGTTTCTCATGATTGTTTGTTTGTCTAGGCAGTTTAAAATTTTGATAGTAAACTAATATTCAGTTTATCTGAATACCTGAGAAACACTTGCACTCTGGATTAGGAAACGGCTTTGCATATTCCCCTGCTATGCCCCTAGGGGTTTTACCCATTCTGTAACAGTTTCTACATTAATTTCTTGGCTTCTATACAGCCTAGGTAGTATAAATTTGAATTCCACAACCACAGAGAGCATAGGCTTAAGTTTGGTATCTTTTGAGTGATAATTTTCCTACTTATGGCTCTGAGCATAAGGCACACTTCCTGGACACCTCTCCGAGCCAGTGGCTAATGTTTTCCAAGCTCTCTAGCTCCTTGGCTGACACAGGTCTGACCCTTCACTTCCTGTCCCAGCAATGGCATCACTACTTCAGCCTCCTGACGTAGGCCCATGGGCTTCATGTCTATGGATGATTGCTTTGCTCTATCACTGGGGGGGTTCCCTTCCATTTGAGTTTACTATGTATTTCATTTATTTAATTTTTTTTAAAGCTTATTTATTTATTTTGAGAGAGAGTGTGTGTGTGCATGAATGGGGGAGGGGCAGAGACAGGGGCCGAAGCAGGCCTGTGCTGATAGCAGTGCTCAGATTCACCAATCATGAGACTGTGACCTGAGCCAAAATCAAGAATCAAACGTTTAACCAACTGAGCCACCTAGGTGACCCAACCTATGCATTTCATTTTAAAAATTGTATTTCATCTGGCATTTCTGTACTTGGAGGACAAAGAAAGCCTTACCATGCGCTTCAATGTGAAAAATTCTTGTGAAAGCCCAGTGGGGCCTTTATTTTGTATTTTTTTAATGTTTGTTTATTTTTGGGAGAGAGACAGAGACTAGGGCATGAGCATGGGGGGAAGGACAGAAAGAGAGGGAGACACAGAATCTGAAGCAGCTCCAGGCTCTGAGCTGTCAGCACAGAGCCCGACGTGGGGCTTGAACTCACCAACCATGAGTTTATGACTGGAGCCGAAGTCAGAGGCTTAACTGACTAAGTTATCCAGGCGCCCCCAGTGGTCTTTATTTTTAAAAGGAGAAAATAAAACATGTAAAAACTGAGAGGATGAAGATTTTAAATGTGGACAGGAAAAGTGTAAAGATTCTAAAACAGAAAGACCCTAGAGACACAGAGGATTGGGAGTTCTCTGTATATAGATATTTTGTTTGCTTTTAAACAGACTTTTAAACAAATAAACATTATTTATTTATATTATGTTAATATAATATTGACAGGAGATTTGCAAAGATAATACAAAGTTGCCATTTACCCTTCAGAAAAGCTTCCCCAAACTTTAGCATCTTATATAACCATGATACAATGATCAAAAGTGAGAAATTAACATTGGCACAATACCATAACTAAATTACAGACTTTATTCAGATATTACCAGTTTTTTTACCAGTGTCCTCCTTCCAAAAAATTTTTTTAATGTTTATTAAAACATTAAATAGAGACAGAGGGCAAGTGGGGGAGGGACAGGGAGAAAGGGAGACACAGAATCTGAAGCAGCTCCAGGCTCTGAGCTGTCAGCACAGAGCCCAACATGGGGCTGGAACCCATGAACTGCGAGATCATGACCGGAGCCGAGGTCAGACGCTTAACCAACTGAGCCACCCAGGCGCCCCACCAGTGCCCTCTTTCTGTTCCAAGGTCCAATCCAGGGCTTCACATTGTATTTAGTTTTTGTGTCTCATTAGTCTTCCCCAATCAACAGTTCCTCAGTTTATCACAGTCTTCCATGACCTTGACACTCTCAATGAGTTCTCGTCAGGTATTTTGTAAAATGTCCCTCACATTTTCATGTGGTTTCTCATGATCAGATTGAAGTTACATATTCATGGGAATGATCTCACAAAGGTGAGATGGCCTTTTCAGCACATCAGATCAGAATATATGTTCTTTTACAAGCAATGTTAACCAAGATCACTTGGTTAAGGTGATATCTCTCCTATGCTTTTTTTTTAAATTTTTTAATGTTTTTTTATTTATTTCTAAGAGAGAGAGAGAGAGACAGCATGAGCAGGGGAGGGTCAGAGAGAGAGGGAGTCACAGACTGAAACAGGCTCCAGGCTCTGAGCTGGCAGTCAGCACAGAGCCTGACGCGGGGCTCGAACCCACAAACCGCGAGATCATGACCTGAGCGGAAGTCGGATGCTTAACCGACTGAGCCACCCAGGCGCCCCAAAGTCCATACCAATATAAATAAATTATTAAATAGATAAGTAAATGGTGGGGAAAAGACAATTCCTCATTACAGAAGAATCCCAATTAATAAATGAAAGAAATTGGAAGTCCCCATTAGAACACTGGTAAACACTGTTGTAGGTAGGATCTACCTATGAATGCTAAAGTCACCGGGCAAAAGTTGAAGGGAAAAATAGATATTTGCATAGCCTCAAAGTATTGTTTCCAAAATATTTATTATTCACAAAGGAAAAAAGGGTAATTTTACAGTCATTAAAAGCATAGGAGGGGCGCCTGGGTGGCTTAGTCGGTTAAGCGTCCGACTTCCGCTTAGGTCATGATCTCAGAGGTTCAGAGCTCAAGCCCTGCATCAGGCCCTCCACTGACGTTGTATTCTGTCTGGGATTCTCTCTCTCTCTCTCTCTCTCTCTCCCTGCCCGTATATATATATGGACTTCTGAGTATTTATCTTATTCTGTTTCATAAACCAATATCTTATTTTGTGGCTGAAACAGTTTCAGCTCTGGCCACTGAGGGCTCTTCCGGATTGGCTCCTGTGTCCTTTCCACATGCCTCCTGCCTTACTTTTTGGGACAGTAAGATCCTTCAGGCTCATCTTGTATTAGCCCTGCCCTAGCTCTAGAATCAATCATTCCTCCAAGGACCTATGTGGATATTTGAAACCACAGGAGTGGATAGTTTCAAAGCCTCTAACCTCATCCAGAAAAAGCACAGGATCAGAAAAAAAAGCTGGAAGGACCACGGAGAAGCCCGAGATTCAAAGACCGAGTAGAGAGAGGGCTGGGGTCCCACCAGGGACAGTCGGAGAAGCCAGAGGAACTCAGAGCACGGAGTCAGACCTCTCAGCTTTAACCTGTTCTCCGCCACCTCGCCTCTTCCAACCAGAGAGCCTTGTTGCTTCTGTTGTCCGGTGCTCACCAAATTCCCAACGCTGGCCAGATGGTAGTAAGCATCCCACGAGGAACCAGTTCAGCCCTGTGGCCTTTAGACCCTCATCACTCTAACTAAAATGTTCTCTCCCTTCTTTCTCAGGCCCAAATCCCACTCATCTTTCCAAAGTCAGGGCAAATCACATCTTTTCCTGGAACCTTTTCCCAAACTTTCCTCCTACATTTATCATTTGCTTTTTATAAATACTCTGGTTCTTACCTCTTCTGTTAACTTAGTGGGTTTTTTTTTTTAACGTTTTTATTTGTTTCATATTATTTATTTCCCAACAATACTGTAGCTCATTTAGGTCAGAGGCTAGCCCTCATACTCTCTGGTATGCTCAGTGTTAGTAACACTTAAATACTTAATAGACATTTAATAAATATATGTCAGTTTAACATTCATATCAACAAATCAACTACTATACCGAGTCTTCAAAGAAATAGTTGGGCACTGGGAAGATTCCAGGAGCTCTCTTATCTATGCAGGAACGTTAAAAACTACTCCTTAAGATACAAAGTTAGAATAGCTATGCAAATTGCTTGCGGCTTTGATGATATTCCAGGAAAATGTAACCCAGAGCCAGAGTAATTCCTATTTCTCACCAGGAAATAGTTCATCGGGATATTTATCTATTAATAAAGTAAGTCACTACAAAATTTTACAGGACCCTTTCTTGATTCGTTTTAAAACAACTAAACAAATGTGTTTCCGTTTTAAAAATCAATGATCTGTTATAGAACCATTAACGTATAAAGCTACCAGATTTTCAAAGGGCAAGTGGGAGAGTATTAATGGAATTCACTGATTTTTTAAAGGTTAAATATCATTGTTTTTCTTATTAAAAACCGTGCATACATGTTAAAAAACAGAAAATATAAACATACAAGAACAATTCCCATAATCCCAACACCCAGAAAGATATCGTTAACATTTTTTCCCAGCTTTGTTGAGAGACAATTGACCTGTTAACATTCTACTGTATAACACACCATCTGTATATATATATATGGGGGTTGTGGGTATATGATCATTTTATACAAATTGTCTTATTTTTTCACCTAATATTTCATGTTTCTCTCATCATTAAATATGTTCTACATTATTTCTTTGTGATGGCGAGTGGAATTTCATAGGTTGGATGTATTATAATTTATGAAACTAGTGTCTATGTTTGGACACCAGACGGTTTCCAATTGGCCCCCAATATATGCCATGCCATGATGAACACTATTATGTTCATAATACCTGTGAACATACCCATATTTCCTTAGCATAAATTTCTTTTTTTTCTTAAGTTAGCTTCAGGCCCAGTGTGGAGCCCAACATAAGGGCTTGAACTCATGACCCTGAGATCCAAAGTCAAAGGCTTAACAGAGACTAAGCTACCCAGGTGTCCTGGTTAGCATACATTTTTAAAAGTGAGTGAGTCTCTTTGTATGAATGACTATACACAGTTTAAGGTTTTTGTTTTTGTGTTTTAGATGGCTATGACCCAAAGTTGTGTCAAATGACCATTTAAATCAGTGATGGATAGTTAAAGCAACTTTCAAACAATATATCATGTCATATTTTTAAAGGAACTATGCTCACCTTTAAAGAATCTTTAAGAAGATGTTGAAATAAGGCTATATTTCTTTTTTCTATCATGGGAGTGCCCTTTATTTGCAACTTTGATTAAATTTTTAATATTTTGCTTTCTGATATAAAAAATGCAAAACAACACACATTATTTAGTGTGAGTTGCAAAGAGAGTACAGGTTCATCTGAAATAACGAAGTTCAAGGGGTCATGGCTGCAGCTAAGGAGAACAATAGTGAAATTTATTCATTAAAATCTCCTGTCAGGAACAATTATTTTTTAAGTAAGCTCTTTTGCTTTCTTGGGCATTATTAGCATTATTTATGTGAAAGATAGTATTTTGCAAGTTTATTTCAGATTCACTAATTTTTCTTATACATAAGAATCTGGCTCAGCCAATACTTGGTGTGCACAGATAACTGAGGGATAGTTGTCACATTTAAAATTAAAAAAATCACAGTAGAAATGGGATCAGTAGTAATTTATTTGTACTTATTTATACACTCACCACTGCACAAAGAATTTGAGACAAGGATATGTTTCAAAATGATAAAAATAACAAATAAAATTAAAATTAAAAACAGACCCATAGGGCCAAGAAAAAGGAAAATACAAATCCATCAACATGAAAGCTCTGCTTGAACTTTAAATACGGTTTCGTGAACTGTTCTTTCCTGTTTGAGAGGTAAGTCCTTGTTGCTAATTCACGTATCAGATTGATTTGACTTGAAACATTAAAGTAGCAATTCTCTAACCTCCAATTATTAATATTTACTTCAAGGGGAAAATGAACAGAAGTTCTGAAAGAAGTACGCGAGACATCCACATTCCAGTATCTACAGTCAAATCAGATAGAACAAGGCAGGCTATGATTATTTTCCAACAACTGAACAGTTTTAAAACATCAGTCCCCTTTCTCTTTCAAAGATCTGAAAGGCAGAGCATAAAACCAATCTATGTTTTTCTTTTACTCGCCTAATATCAATCACGAATCCCTGCAAGGTTGCTTTAAATGGAACAGTCCTTTAGACTAATACTGTATTCCTGAAGTATTCTTGAACTAATACTGTATTCTTAAAGTATAAAGAAGATGAAGTTGGCATCTAGGAAAAAAGAAACACTCTATTGATCCCTGAAGAGACATTAAGAAAGCCAAAGATCGCATAAGCAGTCTGCTTGGCAGTGGTAGCAGTGCAAGGGAAAGCTATTACTAAATAGGGCTGTGCCCACCAGGGTGCAGGAATCTGCACACTGGATCTCATTTTGCTCTTTGCAATATTATTTATTTTTTCTGCAAATTGGATAATATGCATCTGTAAGACAAGCAACCTCGCTTCTTAAACAAAGAAATAGTGTGTAAAAGAACTAACAAGTGAATTGCAAAGCCAGATCTACTTTGGTCAAGTTCATCACAACATTTACAAATCACGTACAATACCAGAGGGCCTACGGGTCCACTGAGCAAGTCTTCCAGAAAAACATCTCGGTTTAAATGCTGAGAAAGACAGTGCAAGTGCATGTTACACCTCGGAAGCTCCTCATGAGGTGTGGGCGTAAAAACATGCAAACACACATGCCTCACACTTCATTCTCTTGTGATGGCTTTTTGACTGCCACGAGTTGGCCCTTTGATACAGGCCAATTACCTGTTTTCCTAGCTTAATATTTTGGAAGAACTTTTTTTGTAAACTTAGCATATGCGTTGAAAACAATGATATACTATTTTCCAGGAACTATCATCATTGGAAACTTTGGAGGAGGGAAGAGACTCATGTAAATTGGCGCTGTACACCTCAGTAATTCTGAAAGCTGCAGTTCCTCTTTAATAGAAAATGTTGCATTTTTCCTGTGTAGTGAAAGGGAATGACGACATACAATGACTCTTGGTTGGGGCCTCAAACTAAACTTCAAAAATAGCTTTACAAGTCCAGTGACCTCCCGAATAGTCCTTCTTTAACCCCATCTCAGTATGTGCAATAATGTCATACTTTGATTCATGTGCTTCTTCTTTGTTTTAACTGGTTTATTTTATTTCTGGTCTTACTGTGCACTTCCTGTGTCTTTAAGCCTCTAGCTGGTAAGCACCTGCCTTATGCCTACTGTCCCAAAGAAAGAGGAAATTCCTCAGAAAGGACCCTTGACTCTTGCTACTCAGAGACCATCAGGATGGCGTTTTCTGGGAATTTACTAGAAAATCAGACTAATTTGGGATCCCCCCCAAACGTATTGAAAAAGAATCTGCATTTTAACAAGGTCTCCAGATGAAGCAAATGCAAATTAAAGTTGGAGAAGCATAGCCTTAGAGCCCATTTACTCTTCTGTGATGAGGGATTTTTCTTCCTGGCTCTCCTTCCACTTAGAAAGAATTGTAGCCATATGAACAGTGGTCCATTTTCAGATCAACACAAAATAAAGGTGAACATTTTAATTTATATTAATCAATTTTCTATGTATTTGGCCTTCTCCATTGTCTGATGATATCACTTATAAACTTAGTTTTATTATAGTTTATTTAAAAAATTTTTTTAACATTTTTATTTATTTTTGAGTGAGAGAGAGAGAGAGAAAATGCACAAGTGGGGGAGGGCCAGAGAGAGAGAGGGAGACACTAAATTCAAAGCAGACTCTGGGCTCTAAGCTGTCAGCACAGAGCCTGACACGGGGCTCAAACTCGTGAACTGTGAGATCATGCTGTGAGCCAAAGTCGGATGCTTAACCGACTGAGCCACCCAGGTGCCCTAGTTTTATTACAGTTTAAAACTTAGTTTTATTGTAGCAAGAGTATAAAGAAAGGGAAAGAAAGGGTTAATACTCAGCCTACAACATCCAAAATCATTTCTTTATTCTGCAAAAGAGAAAACACTCGAAAGTAAAGCTTTTTATCTTTGTCTAGAAAAAGATTTTATACCATCCCCATCTTTCCTCCTTTTGCATATAACAAAGCAGGTGGATGCACATAGTAGGCTTTTTCCATAGAATAGAAAAGATATCTATTCCACCTGTTACCTAGGTCGTGAATTTTTCCCATCACTAGTTTTATTTAGAAATAAGTGTATACAGAAGATCTGCAAATACAGTATAGAGTTCTCATATACCCTTCATCCAGCTTCATATAGTGTTAACATTTTACATAGCAATGAAACAATGATTGAAATTAAGAAATTAACATTGGTACAATACTTGGACCTTATTTGGATCTCCTCAGTTTCTCTACCAATTTTCTTTCTTTTCCAGGTTCATCTGTGATACCACAGTGAATCTTGGATGCAAGTCTCCTTCTCCAAGCTAGGGTTATTTCTTGGTCTTTCTTTGTCTTTCAGGATCTTCCAGCTTTGAAGGGAATTAGGAAGGAGTTTTGTAGAATGTCCCTCAATTTGATCTCATGTTTTCTCATGATTAGAATACATTTACACGTTTTGGGAAAGAATGTCAGAGAATAATGTTAGGCCATGAACATTCATCCTCAATGTACAAAGATAAGCTGTGGAGGATATAAAAAGCCAGAAGATCAATTCTTCTGGTCCTAAAAGATGGTAGAAAGAAAGGGGAGATAAAAGTTGGGTAAGTAAACAAGATGATATCATGGTTCTAGTATTCAATATCTCTTCCACATACACCTTTTAGGGGCTAATCTTTAGGGGAAGGACAGCTTTGTAACATCTAGGTGAGTAAAGGGTGACTGGAGCCCAGTGCGTTAGTGGCCACTCCCAGATTTAGGCTCTAAGCAATGGTGCGTTGGTAAATGTTTAACAACTGGCCTTGGGGAGGTGGAGATGAGAGAGAGTGGAACTCTGATTTATAATGTTTGCTCATTTCCACAGTGTAAATACTCCTACCTTGGCTGATTAGAAGCTATCAACACGGTATCATTGAACAGAGCTTAGAAGAGCTGTGTGGTGGTACACGATTATACAGTATTTCTATCACATACATATGCCAAACATAGGTTAATAGTCCAATGTAGTAAAATGAATAGGAGGTGATGGTTTGGGGTACTGATTACCTTTGCTTTTAATATAACTTGCTTAAATGTATGTTCTTATCATTTAACTTTTAATAAGGGCCACCTTGAACAGCTGTAATGCCAAATTCCTGAAAAATTAACAACTGGTTAGGTTACAAGCTCCTTCCAGCACTACAATGCTTCTAGGGAACTCTGACTACTTGGCTCAACACCACATCCCAACGGGCTCCAAAGCGATGGTACGGAGGCTGCAGCAGGTGGGTGAATACATAGGACTTAGAAGGCATTGCTGCCTCCGGATGGCCTTTATGTGGGACACAGGAGTCTCTGGAGCTTCTTACTTCCCCACTGAGGCCACTGGTAGACTGGCAGTGATCTAGGAACAGGGAAAGAGGCCATGAAGATGGACCTTGGATACTAAAGGATGTGTTCAGGGCTATGGCAGCAGTGGTGAGGACCGGCACACATCATTCCAAAAGATCAGATGGGACCTCGTTGCATGTCAGTGGTCCCCATTCCAGAGAAAAAATGAATCCAGCCCCTCCATAAGGAGGATCACTGAGTATCTACAGGATGGTGCATGATACGAGGCTGTCACAGGGTAAAATAAGACCCCTTCCTCTTGCATACCCAAATGTTGGCTTGGGAAAGAGAAGGAAGAAGGTAAAGAATCTGAGAAAGATTGAGTCATCTAAACAGCTTTACTCACAATGCGGTCCACGGGCCAGTGCCAGTCTATTACTGGTCTGAAGTGAGATAAATACAAGTGAGAGTTGGTATTTAGAAATTTTTATCACTGATTGACATTGCCAGGACATGCTAGCATGTGATCATCTTGTTTTGTTGACCAAGATAGAGACACTTAAGATGTGTTGAACCAGCAATGCAAGTTTGCTTCTATCACAGATGCATACTACTCATCCACAGGAAGACCATGTATTTGATCCAAGATAGAACAGAGGGATCAACCAATCTGAGAAGCATTGATCTAAGACTTTTGAAACCACCTTTGGATGAGAATAAAATGCTGAACAGTTTGAATCAGAGGTTGTAAAATGTGTTCCTTGGACCAGTAGTAACAGCATCAACTGGGAACTCCTTAGAAATGCAAATTCTAACTTTCTACCAGATGTACTGAATCAGAAACCCTGGGGGTGGGCCCAGCAATCTGTGTTTTAACATGCCCTCTAGGTGATTCTGTAGCGTGTTTGAGTTTAAGAACCACTGGTTAGAATGTTTAAAGTCAAAGAATTATGTTCAAGCGGGAAGAAAATGAAACGCTATTAATTAAGTGCAAATTATTCCTGCTAGAATGCGGAGCTGGAGCCCAGGAAGATCAGACCTGGTAGAGGAAAAGGAAGAAAACTGAACTTGCTTTGCATATCTGAGTGATACGCAAGTGAGTGAGGCCAAGATGCTAACGCTGATACTTTCAGTGGGTGATCCTTTTTTCTTTCTCTGCAAGCCTACCCACAGTGCTGTGACTCCACATTTTCAAGCAGAATTCATTTCCCAGCCCACGTCAGCTTTTTTTTTTTTTTTTTTTTTTTTTTTTTTTTTACCAAAAGAGGGTCACAGTAACAGGCACAGAAGAGTATTTCTCCAGCTTTACTCTCGCCGCATAATAGCTGGCTTTCTGGCTTTCCTACATTCCTACAACTGCTACTATTAATAGTTCAGTTCAGGAGGCCCCTCTTGGCTATTTTGCATTATCTGTCCTTTTATCTCTCTGCTTTCAATTCCTGGTACCCCTTAGTATGTAACTTTCTCAGTGCTGCTGCTCCTTCCCAGGTCCGGCTGATACAGTTTCAGTATAGAATCTGGCCGGACCGGACATTTGCCAGATCAAAGCCAAGAAATTCTCTCTGCTCCCTACCAGTGCTACTTTTTCTTACCCAGGGCTCACGGGATCTTCTAACATGTTCTTTCTCAACTCTGGTGCCTGCAGATCACCTGAGGCTCTTACTCTCCTGCAGGCATGATCCTGCAGGCTTAGTGTGGGCCTGAGAAGCTGCATTTCTAACAAGCTCCCGGGTGATACTGATGTTGCTGGTCTGTGGACAATATTTCGAGAAACAAGGTGTAGAGTAGTCACTTTTCTGCTTTCACATGGTCTTCAACACAGGTGACGGAGCACCCTTGTAGGGTGACCAACTGCCCCGGTTTGTCAGGGATTGTCCTGGACATCCTGTGTCTTGGGCAAACCCAGATGACTGGTCATCTGAGCAGTCCTACTCTGAGAAGCCCTCCTCCTTCTTCTCCTCACTGCCTCCCCACCCAATGCTTGTATCTTGGGCTTCCAGACTTTCTTAAGGTAACTGTTACCCCCTGAGGCTCTTGGATTTCTCCTCCACACAATGCCCTCCGCCTTGGCAGACCTGTCTCCACCAGCCCTAAATACAGAGCTGCATTTCCAGCCAGTGCAGGTACTTTGGTCAGTCTTAGGAACAGCTGCCCATTTATCTTGGTCTGGAAGCTTCCATTTGATGTTTCCTCACAGCTGGTCAGGACTAAGAAGCCTCTCCAAGATCAGTTAGGACTATATTTGATGGTTAGCTCAACATTCTCATCCCACCTGGTGTCTGCGGACCAAGCCGGTTTCTCCAGTGCCTGGGAGCAATGCCTGCTCTACTCCGCCTCTTAGCTGTTGATGCGGATATTATCAGGAAGTAGGAAAAAATAAAATCTGTCACTCTGGGGCTTGGCAAATACAATGTGTCTTCCAGTATCTCCAATAGTCCTTCTTACACTGAAGCCGTAATTCTTTCAGGTGAAGCTCCATGCCTCATCATCCTGGAAATACAGGTCTGATTATATCCATCTACAGCTAAAACCCTTCATTAACACTGAATTTACAGCAGAATAATTTCCAAAGTCCCCATGTTAGTACAAAGTAATGGTTCTCAAAACTTTACTTTGCACCAGAATGATCTACAGGGATTGCTGAAACAGCATGCTAGCCCTACCCCTGACTTTCAGACTCAGTAGGCCTGGCTGCGGGGGCCAGGAACTTNAGCCAGCCAACCAGCCAGCCGTGGGTTATACTCCTAACACCCAGCTATACTGCATATTTTCAAAGATAACCCTTTGTTTCTCATTCATTTTGTATGTTTTCCTATTCTGAGTCTTTGTTTCATTTCATTCATTTACTTATTCATTTATTTACTCACTTATTGTCATAGTCGGCTCAGGCTGCTATAACAGAATATCACAGACAGGGCAGTTTAAACAACAGACATTTATTTTTCCACAGTTCTAGAGGCTGGGAAGTACAAGATCAAGGTACCAGTAGATTCAGTTCTTGATGAGGGCCCTCCTCTTGGCTTGAACATGGCTGCCTTCTCACCGTGTCCTCATGTGGTGAAGGGGAAGTGCTGGTGTCTCCTCTTCTTGGGAAGGCACAAACTCCATCATGGAGCTCCACCCTCCTGACTCATATGAGCCTAATCACCTCCCAAAGGCCCCACCTCCTAATACTACCACATTGGGGGTTGGGATGTCAACATATGAATTTGGGGGTGGGGGCAGACACAGACATTCAGTTCATAGCATTCATGGATTCATTCCTTCAATCAATGGCTCATTGTTTTATCAAAACTTACCCCTCTTTACTGATGTGTAATCGGCAAGTAAAAATTGTAAATACTTAAAGTTTACAGTGTATTTTTTTTATATACTTCAAACTTTCTTTTAAAGAACAAAATACCTGGTTCTGTCAAACCCTCTCATGGAGTTTATGGTACAAGGGAAGAGAGAAAAAATTTACCCTTTTCATTCACAGAGTGCTCCAGGGTTTCCAAAGAGATCTCACATGTAAGCTCTCCTCTGATCTTCAGACCCCTGAAAGACCAACGGGCAGAGATTATTTTACACATCTCACAGATAAATTGAAAGTGGGGAGTAGTTCATTCAAGGTATTGCCAAGCCAGGTTTTTCCAGTTTCAGATCACTGTTTTTTCCACCCACTCACATTCCTTCTGTTTTGACTCATTGTATCCCCTCTGTCCCTAATGTCCAAATTGTACCCCTTCTTTAAAGCCTAGTCTGTCACTACCTCCTCCATGAACCCTTCCCTGATAACCCCAGGTAAAATAATTTCTCCTTTTAACAAATGAAGATAATACTTTGTTTCTCTAATGGCATTCAATACATACATACATACATACAACCTCTTTCTAGACCCCAAACTCCATGAGAATAGAATGGATACTTCACTCTCCTTTTTGTTTCTCACAGCACTTACTTCTTAGCTTATAGTAGATGCTCATTAAAGCTCTGAGAAAGGAGTAAAAGAATGAAGGTTGGAGAGATGAAAATTCCATTTAGTTTCTGAGTCAATGATTATATTCATAAAATAACCCATGAGGAATAATATACTTGAAGATGAAAGCAGAGTTCTGTTTTATGTCTTTATTTTCTATCTAAGGAAACAGTGGTAGGGAGGGCTAGCATTCCTAAAGTGATTGCTGGGTGTCAGGTGTTTCGTGTTACAACATTTTTCCTTCATAACCTAACAGATTAATACTATCACTCCCATTTTCACGTGGATACACTGAAGCCCAGAACTGTTTAGAAACTTTCCCAGATTCAGACATAGACGGCATGTTAGAGACAGGACCAATCTCCATTCCATTAGCTCATGTGGCAATAAGAACACTTGAAATCACCTCCAATTATACGATGACAATAAGAAATTGTCCAGCATTTATCTACATGAGAAATTAATCCATTGTATCGTAATAATCTTGAGGTCATTTTTCAGTAACATAATCTCTCACCTTATTATTGACTTGCCATTGATTCACCATTTGCTGGTTGAAACTTTTGATTTATTTTTGCCAACAGGGAAAGAAATTTCACTATTACCATGCTCTTCTCATCCTTCATGTGACCAGTCATCACTAATTGTGAAATGCTGGCCTGCGATTTAGGCAGTGAATGTCTTAACAAGTAGTCTTGTGTCAGAACATGATTATTAGAAAAGAGAGTGGGAAAGGTTTGGGGTTAACCCTGGAACAAAGTGGGGGTAGATAAATCTAGTTCCGTGAATAACCCCAAAAGGAATAATAACTTTAGCAACAGTGTAAAACTCCGACTCTATTAAAGCAATTTGTTAGGCATTTACCATAACATAGAGCTGAGAATTCTTAGAAAGTTTAAGCAAAGGACACTGCCAGTGAACATCATGGGGCCTTGACAGAGGCAAGGAAGAGACAGACAACACTCAGGAAATAGCTAACTCACCTAGGAGGGTTCACACCTGTATGGGTCTATAGCCAAAGTCTTACAAGAGCAGACACTTCCAATGTCTTGAATACCAGAGACACACATCAAAGGTGATTATTCTCACAAATGTGTGAAATACCAATTTGCATCCTTTCCTCTTACAGGTAATGCAATATTCTACCTGGCAAACACCTGTTAATTTTTAATTGGCAGGGGTTATTGCAAGGTCTTATCATTTCATTAGCCATTAGGACAGCTAACAGATCTTTTTTTTTTTTTTTTTTTCTTGTACAATTTCAATGCAACTGTTTTAAGGAATGAGGAAATTCTATAAAAATTTCCCAAACGTTTTGGATCTACTAGGTGGAAAAAAGTTTTGTAGCATATTTTCAGGCCCCTTGGGGTGTTCAGTTCAGAAAAATCAAGTCACACCAAGTGTCCTATTTCTTAAACAACTTTTTGTTGTTACCTGGGCTGTCAGATCAGGGAGCCGGTAAAATGCCATTCATTCAGAGAAGGGTAAAAATTGGGGAAATAGATAAATACTTTCTCTAACTCACTGATGATGATGTTCATGTAATATTGGCTTCAAGGGGCCACTTCAATCACTCTTGCACATGTCTCAGAGATATGACAAAAGCATGGAGGCCAAACTTCTCTAAAATAAAAAATATATCAGACATTTGATTATCACTACTTTTTGGAAAGTGTTCAGAAGTGTCTCCTCAGCCAACGGTTCTTGCTTCCCAGACATCTCTGCTTTGGGGAATTCACAGTAAGGACAAAGATCTATATATAGAAACAAAACCTGTTGCTAATGTACGTGTTCATCAAAGGACTGGCGGGGGGAACCTATCATTTTGTAGGGTCACTCAGGATCTAAAACAATGAGGCCTGTTTGTAGAATAACAATGACAATACTAGATCATGCTTACATACTTCAGTTTCAGTTTCACTGTTCTAAATACATTTTAAGCACATTTAATCCTTACAATCACCCTACAAGATAGGTACTATAATTATCCTCATTTTATAGGATAAACTTAGACACTAGGAAACAAAAGTTCAAGGTCACACACCTATTAAGTGGTGACACAGGCAGTTTGGTTATAGAGCCCAGGCTCTTACCCAAGAAACTCTACTGCTTTTGATACATATAATGGTATTATATATATAAAACACATTATTAAAATTTTGAAAAAATGAAGAATGGAAAAAGAGAAAAGGAAAACTAGTGCTACTAATCTTACATAATTGTTATTAGCCTTTGGGGACATTTGCTTTCAATCATATTTGTATATATTTTTTATTTGGTGTAGTTCTAGGATTTTGATTTTTTTCTCTTTATATTATATCAGAAGTATTTCCCATGGTGCTAAAAGTGTTTGTGATGCTCATTTTTAATACCTGCATAATATTACATAGACTGGGTATATTGCTTATTTGGCAAGTATCCAGTTCTTAGGTATCTAGCTTGCTTTCGACAGCCCAGGGCAGGTTCAAGTGCAGGCTGTAGAAGCAGGCAGCCTGATTCAAATGTTTGTTTCTCTATTCACTAGCTCCATAATCTTGAGCAAGCTACTTGACCTCTCAAGGTTTCACTGTTCTCATCTGTAAAATGAGGATATTAGTATAACAGCCTCTACTTCCTTGGGTTTTTTGTGAGGATTAATTGCACTTAAAACATTGGACACTATGATTAGTACAATGAGTAAGTCTATAGTGAACATCCTTATACATAAGGATATACAATCATTTTCATAATAGATATTCCCAGATATAAGATTACTGGATCAAAACATACAAATCTTTTTTTTTTAAATATTTATTTATTTGGGGAGAGCGCAAGTTGGGAAGGAGCAGAAAGAGGGGACAGAGGGTCCAACGTGGGCTCTGTACTGACAGGCTGACAGCAGGGAGCCAAATGTGGGGCTCAAACTCATGAACTGTGAGCTCATGAAATGAGCTGAAGTCAGATGCTCAACACTGAGCCACCCAAGTGCCCCTCTTTTTTTGTTCTAATATCTGATTTATACTGCCAAAGCATTTCCAAAAAGTGTTACATAGATTTATATGCTACCAATTATGTAAGAAGAAACTATTTTCCAGTGTACCTTGCTAACTCTGGGTACTAACATTAATTTTCTATTGCTTTGTCTTCCAGTTCATCAATCTGTTCTTCAACTGTTTCTAATCTGTTCTTAAACTCATCCATTGAATTTTTAATTTGTCAGTTTATTTCTTAGGTAAAGAATTTCCATTCGGTTTTTATATAGTTACCAATAATATGCGGAAATTCCCTATCTGCTCATCTAATTTTGTTAATTTATTAATTACAGATATTTTAAAGTCTGTTATCTGGTCTACAAGTATGACTGGTAATTTTATTGTCAGACATTGTGTATGAAAAATTGTAAAGATAATTTGAGCCTCTGAGTGATCATATCTTTGTCAAGTGGTGTTTTACCTTAGCTTCTAATGGGTGGTTATGTAAGTGAGATCTCTCTTGGATTGCCTACTCTCTGGGTTTTTGGCTTCTCAAATCCTCTCCACCCTGAAGCTCTAGGATGCTTCCAAACAAATATTTGCTAGGTTTTATCCAGGTTTTCCACTTTCTCTAGAGGACAAATTTATCTAAATGAAAATAATCCGTACCAGCTGGGAATGTAAACCTTTGACATTAATTTTAAAATAATTGATTAAACCTGGAGTGCCTGGGTGGCTCAGTTGGTTAAGCATCTGACTTTGGCTCAGCTCATGATCTCACAGTTATGAGTTCGAGCCCCGCTTCGGTCTCTGTGCTGATAGCTCAGAGCCTGGAGCCTTCTTCAGACTTTGTGTCTCCCTCTCTCTCTGAGCCTTCCCCACTCATGCTCTGTTTATATCTCAATAATAAATAAAACATTAAAATTTTTTTAAAAAAATAATTGATTAAACCTAAATACAGCTTATTTTTGTTTTAGTATATATTCAATTGATTATTAGCAAGGCTGAATGCTTTCATGTTTGCAAATGTGTTATATTTCATCTTTTGTGAAACGTGATTTTAGTCTTATCTTCTATATTGGCTAAATAGGATTCTATTCTTATCTCATGTATTAGCTCCCAGCTGTGGAGTTTGTATGAGCTTCTGTTAATAATATAATTATTAACCATTTTGTTATGTTCAAATAATTGTACCTCACCTTCTGTTTGTTTGTTTTCTTGCTGTCTTTATATAACCAAATCTATTTTATTTTTCACTTTGCAATTTGTTATGTATTCTAACAAGGCCCTTAAAAACAAGTCCCTTTAGATTTCCTATGGTTTAAGTGTTGCTATTTTGTGTATCATGAGTTACAAAAAATTGTTTTTTTCCAGTTAATCAGTCCATACACTGTAAAATATATTTCCTTTCCATTGGTTTGTGTTCTAACATTATCAAATATTTTGTTATTATATAATTTTTAACCACTTATTTTGCCTAATTAATCTATTTTGATGCCAGTATCACATGGTTTTAGTTATTATAACTTTATAATATATTTTAATATTTGGTAAGACTAGTCTGTCCTCATTACTTTTCTTTCTTAGAAATGATTTCTCCTATTCTTGCCTACTTTCTTTTCCAGATTTATTTCAAAATCAAGTTCCTCTCACCATTACCTCAAAATGTGAAAAACAGAAGAGACATGATTACTAGATTCCCCATTAAATCTATACTTTGGAAATAATTAATTTAAAAATGTTATCTTTTTAAAATCAGAAACCAATCTTTTGATTAACTTAATATTCTTATAGATCTCCAATAGTTTCATCTAGATAGGTAACATATTTTTGTTTAAACTCAGAGTTTTATATATCTTGTTGTTCTTGTAAAATAAATCTCTTAGAGGTTTATGTTTAAGTCAATGGTTGCTAATATTTAGAAATACTATTGGTTTATGTTAAGAGTCATATGTCTGCCAAGATTTCACAAATTTATTAGGCTATACACATTTTTTTTCACTCCTTTGGGTTTTCAAGGTATATTTTTTCACTCCTTTTAGCTCTTTTTTCTTTAGCATGTTTTATTATATTGATAAGGGCTTTAAAACAATGTTTAATAACAATTACTATGGCAGAACCACTATACCAACTTCTACCCCACCTCAGTTTTTAAGCATGTGTACTTCTAGCATTTTTATATTAATTTTGACTATTGGCTAAAAAAATTTATTATCATGTTAAACAGTTTATTTTTTCTTTTTATCATTTTATCAGGAAACAATTGTTAAATTTTATCCAACACTTTAAAAAGCAATCTATCATAATAATAACTTACTTCTTATTTAATTTGCCAATATGAAATATGTCATTAGTTTAAGTTTCTAATTTTGTAAACTTTTGTACTGCTACTTGGATATACATTATTTTCACTGTTTTGCTATGATGGAGCTCCACTGCATTTTTAAAAAGCACATTAAATTATTTTATGTTTACAGTCATTTAATCCTTATTCTTCAGTGTCATTATTCCTTTACTAATATTTTATTAATAATTATTATAAAATCGTCTCTTTTATAATTCTTCTATTGCTTTATCTGATTTAGATGTGAGCATGTTAGGCTGAAAATTTTTGCCCTTTTAAAAAGCATTTCTATGTCATTTTTCTTTAAGTATAACTCTATTAGGCACCACCATATCATACGACTTTCATTTTAATTTAATGTGAAGATCTTTCCATTTGAATAAAGAAATTTAAGACATTTATACTTGTCATAATTTTTAAGCTTGACTGCACTTATTTTATAGTTTCTTATTTTCAATAATTCCTTATTGTTTCCTTTCCACTTTGTCTTCTGGACTGTTCTGTTTATTTTTATCTTCTACAATTATTTACAAAAGATATTTTTCTTCCCACCCAACTAGTATCTATTTGAAATTGTTCATGACTATCCTAAATGCATTCTTATCTAAAGATTTAAAACTAAAGCAGCAACTTCTAATGCTTCTCCACCTCTTTTTTTAAATACAGTGTGGTTATTAGTAACAGACTCTTCATTTAAAAATTTAAAAAAAATGTTTAGGATTATTTTATTGAAAAACTTGTTCCCTTAGTAAAGAAGAACATCTAGTCATCAACATCAATTTTAAATTCATTTCAATTTTGACTACATTTATTCATTTATTACTTTGTCTTCACCTTCAATGCTATGTTAAGACTAAGCTTTTTCCTGAAATTTCCCATTCTTGATTTTTTATGTATCCGACCACTGAGGGATCTGGATGGTATCTCTGCAATTTTTGCAGTAAGTACCCTTTGTTGTTATACTTTTTAACACCTCCCATGTTAAAAATGTTCTTCTGTTGCTTTTATGTATGGGCCAATAATTGGGTAGGCATAAAAGTTAGAGAATCAAACTTGTTTTACTTAAAATTATGTAAAACTTTACCTTTAGTCTTAAAAAAGCTCCAGTTCTGTAAAAGAATATGAAGACAAATGACAAATGGATCTGTTTTCTTAGATACTTCTAGGAATTTTGTTTGTTCTAGAAATTTAAAAATTTCCAGGCTATGACTAGGCATTTATCTCTACTTCTTAATTTTGCTCAAAAGAAATCTTACAATGTTAGTGCAGTTTTTATATAGAAAAAATTACAAACTTTGATTTTTCCTTCTGATCCACATGCTCTATTTTCAAGGGAACACCCATTATTTTATTCTAAAATATAAGAAATGTTTATCTAATACTAATAGCATATACTGTGTGTTAAGCCCTCTGTTAGGGGTGGGGTTACATTAATAAGATGTTTATTGCTCTCAAGGAGCTTACATTCTAAGTTAAATCTCCAAAATTTGTCTATCCAATTTCCTCTTACCTTTTAACTTTTTTTCATTTCCTTTGGATGCTCAGACTAGCTATGAAGTTCTTCTTCTATATCCCTAATTTCTATTTCTGCAAACAGAAATTTCACTTCCTGAATTTTTCATTTAGTCACAATTTATTCTTATTTTTACCTGTCCTTGTTTAATTAAAAACAATACAGTCCATCCCACTATATTGTTATAATTACATTCCTAAAAAGCCTCCTATTATCAGAAGGTTATTATTAAAACTGTTTCAAGGAGAAAAGGGGCTGTGGGTAAGTAGTTTCAAATGCAATAACATATTTATGCAATAAAATTATTTTTACTACTGTAATTTCAATAATAATGTGTTTTTATGTTTCTAAGTGCTTGAAACTCAAACTGTAAATAATAAATTGGCCTACCAAAACCAGGAAATACGATTATCAATATTACTGACCAAGTAATGTAAGACTTACAACATAAAGTAAAACTAATTTTAGACAATGGGTTACTAGGACCCATAAATAAATAAATTATATTTTAGTTTGCAACTCTCCATGGTAAAGAAAAAACTTTAACACCAATTGATCAACCAGCCATACAAACAAATCTATTTCAAATATTTTTATGTGATAACTGCATTTCTACATATATAACTATAGTTTTCAATATGCCATCATGTTAAAACGAATCATAGTAAGTACAATGCAAGTGATGTATCTTAATTTAGCCATGATGTTATCTCCAATTCTATCTATAAAACCACAGGAAGTGGGAGAAATGATTGAACTTGCATAGGGAAACAACCAGTTTCTGGTATATTTCATGTGTTAGGATATGTTCTTTGCTCTATTTCCAAAAGCTGCAAGGAGATCCAACAAAGTGAGAGCCCACAGGGAGAAGACCCCATGTCCTCAGTGCATTTCCATAAAATTCCCCTTTTCCTATAAGCTTACAGAGTCAGCTTCTAGAATTTACAATATATTCCAAGTCATTGGTGCACTAGGCCCAAGCCTTTGAAGAGAAGTCTTCCATTTGACCATTAAAATGCAGAAATGCAATTCTGGCCAGGAATAACTTTCATTCAGCTAGCACAGGAAACTCCCACCAAAGTGTGTCAGGGCCAGCAACATAGAAGGCCACAGGAGCATGTTAGAGAGTACACTGGAATTGATGAGGTAGACTCTATTCCTTCCAATCTCTAGAATACGCTTATTTCTTGTATTTTTCTTGTTGATTCATAAAATTCTTTCTCAGGTGGTTCTAAATCCTGTTTAAAAAAGTAATTCACTGGAAGAATGTTCATATACTGCAACTCATTTGGTGTCTTCCCAGAAGTTCGCCAAATTGGAATCTTAAAATATGCATATTGGGATGAAAAAACAGCTTAAAAACAGTTTTGTTAAATGTCTGTTTTTTTAATTCAATGAATGATTTTAAAAATTAGCTTCATTGTTTTTTAATTTACCATCTGTTAACTCAATAAATATGAGTTCTTAAAGTTAACCTAATTGTCTTGGAATTTGCTGTTTTTGAAGCTGATTAAAGTTATTTAAATTAATTTTATTGTATATCCAGACTAGAACAAAGCATGTCTGCATTTGAATAGATCTTGGCTAATAATTTACAAATAAATGTGACCATTTTAAACATGAACTAATTTTGTTTATGGTCCTTAATATATATCAGTCAGCTGGTAGAGACACAGAGATGCCGATATTAGATACTCAAAGGGATAGTGTATCAATACACCAAAACTAGTGCTCATTACAAACTGACCAAACCATGAGAGACTCTTGAATGCTGAGAACAAACTGAGGACTGATGGGTATGGGAGGAAGGGGGGAGATGGACATGGAGGAGGGCACTTGTGGGAATGAGCACTGGGTGTTATATGGAAACCAACTTGACAATAAACTATTTGTAAAAACCAAAACAAAAAACTGACCAAGTACACACTTCCATCAACTCTGTCTTTTGTCAAGTAAAGAGAAAATGTAGAGAGAATATCAACTGGAATGCTATTTCTTTTCAACCTACATTTCCATGGATAAAAGGAGTTGCTATGTTTCTTAAGTATCATCCTGCCTTTGGTCACAGTTTATGAGACTAAGGGTGGTCACTGAATCCAAGTGAGCCAATCAGACTCATCCCTAAGAACTGTGAACAACAGAACGATGGGCCTTTCTCTGGGTGGCTTGACTGCAACACATATAGCTCAGGAACAACCGGCAACCATGATTTACTATGTAACTGAGGAAAGGAGGGAGCTGTGTTGCCATGAGAAAGACAGAGAAGAAACACGGAGAGAGAGAGGATTGACTGGGTTCCCTGTAGCACTTAAGTACATCTGTTCCTGAAACCCCACTGCACCCTTGACTTTGGACTCCACGAAAAGCCCCAGTGTGCTTTTCTCTTTTTCTTAAGTCACAGAGTCAGCTTCTATCACTTATAAGTCAACTTGAACTAATGCACAGGAGAGAAGATACCACTGTTGGTAATGACTGCTCAATCATGGATCTTTAGGCTTTCCTCATCCCCCTGCTTTCCTTCAGGTGAGAAGTTTTTAATTTTAACATGTAACTTAGCGAGTCATTCTTTTATTGGTTATTGCTTTTATGGCTTGTCTAAGAAACTTGTCTATCTCCAAGTTATGTTTTCCTCTAAAAGCTTTATGGTTTTAACTTCCACATTTAGGTCTATAATCCACTGTCAATGAATTTTTGTATATGGTGTGAGGTAGGGATCAAGGTTTTCTGTTTGTTTGCTTGCTTTTTTTTTTTTTTTACATGGATATCTAGTTATTCTAGCACCATTTGTTGAAAATATTTTGTGTGTGGGGTTGCTTTAGTGGAGGTGAAAGTTGGCAGATCTGAAACCATCTGAAATTAATGACTCAATACTAAAATGCTGACACAAATTTATTTTATTTTATTGACTTTATTAATGAGGTTAAGAAAATAATAGTAACTTCTACACTTAACAAAGAATGAGTTAATAATTCATTCATCAGAATTCACTTCTTCCATAAACTTGTAGGTTAATATACCTAAAACTTATCTCATGACTAATAGTCAAGTTGGTTTTCTGTTCCATGCTGTTGCCAGCTTTACTCCTTTCCATTGTCTGTATAATGTACATCGATTTATGTTCCAAACATTAAAAGGAGCCAGGCATGCTGAGATCTAGGCTAGGACTCTATCTCTTAGATGAAACAAATTACATATGTCCAAGAATGATAAATAAAACAAAACTGATAACCAAGTCAAAGCAGGATTCAACTGCTGGTCCTGTCTCTTCATCCCTCTTCTGTGTACATACCTAGAACTTTTACTGTCCTTTCAATTGTATAAGCCAACTTCCAAGTTGTCTCATGAAGATCCAAAAAGAAATAATATTATTGTATGTTTGAGATGACCTCAAAACACAATCTCAAAATCCATTGATTCCCAATGTGTAAGTCACAGATGACCTGCATACAAATCATCTTCGTAGCGCACATAGAAAATGTTTAACATTTGCCAAAACCTCTAGGGTCAATGTATGAACCAACTGGGTCAGGCACTCTGAGCCTCCTAAGCCTTTCCCAGGCCCTGGTGGGTCACCTTTAAGGCTGAAAGCTTCAATAACTTGGCACACTGGTTATACATTTGCCATAACAATTGACTCATTCTCATCTAAGTACTTCTAAAAAATTTACAGTAGTGAATGGAAATCTATAGGTTTGGCCAATAAGCATTCCCTATTTCTGGAAAAATTACCCCCAATTTATCTTGGAGAACAATACCTCCCCCACTCCCATCCTACACAATTTGGGTAGGGTGGCTGTACTCCTAAAGTCCAAGGTGTGCATCTGACCCAAAGCTGGTGAGTTAAAGAAACACATGCCCTGACTAGGGTGATAAATGCAGGTATGAATACCTGATACAAGCTGATCCAGTCACAGTCAGGTCTAGTTCTTTTGCTAGACACTGAGAAAGAGGAATGCTCTTTTTTTTTGGAGTTTCCTTGTCAGAAGAATGGAAGCTTGGAGGGACTAGCTTACTATAGTAAAGGGAAAACTAGACCAAGAACGAAGGCAAAACATAAGTTGACACAGAAGAAAGGAGAAACAAGAAATAGTTGGTGACATGGTTTAAGCAGGTTGATCTAATTATGCCTAAAACACTCTTTACACTGTATTTTCCAGTGTGTGTGTGTGTGTGTGAGAGAGAGAGAGAGAGAGACAGACAGACAGAGAGAGAGAAGGATAAAAAGTGAAACAAAACCTTCATTTATTATTTGGATTTCTGGATCCCCACTTCTTTCTATCAAATCAAAATTAATGGGCCTGGAGCCAAGGTATATGCATTTTAAATAAGCATTCCATTTAATTCTTATACACACTAACGTTTGAGATCAACTGGTATGTGGGAATTAGGAGTGAAAAGAACAAAGGTCCCCATCCTGATGCTGTCATCAACAAACTAGTGGGTTAGTTATGGAATCAGAACTAGAGTCCAGGTCTCTTTTCTTCCTAGTGACTTGATTTCCCCAAGGTCATGCTCTAATACTTTTTTCCTACTCCAACACACTTTTCATCTAAAATGTAAACATTTACTAATGGCGAAGATTCTACATTCAGTCAGCATTCGTAGCATATAAAAGCAGGAGGCACTTTAACAATTTTAAGATAAATGTTACTAGTGAATATGTTCTGGGCTTTGCAAACATTTCCAGAAAAGTTAGAGAAGAGAGAAAGCATTCCACTGTACGTGTAGCTGTTTTAATAGAAAAATTATTTCTTCCAAAATCCTTCAGTAAAAAATAAATATTCCAAAAATAGAGGCCATTAATTATTCTCTGGCTTTGAGTCCCCTTAGCATACCAGCAAGTCACCCAGGAGGTACTTGCTTCTTTCTACCCCACTTACATTCCAGTCAATTCATTTTCTTGTTTACATCCCAGGATTTCCTCTGTATTAGAATAATAATGACAATAACAACAGTAACAAAAGAAAACAGGGTTAGTCTCTATTGACTACTAGCTGTGTTGATCCACTGGCATTTGCTAACTCTAGGAGGTGAGTACAATTATAATCCCCTCACACACATGAGGAAGTAGAGGCAGAAAGCGAAGAGACTTGGTCAGGGTATGCAAGCAGTAACCAGTTGAACCAGGATTACAATCCCAGTAGTTGGATTGTAAGGCCTCTCTATCTGTCTATCGACCCATCCATATAAATAGATGTAGTCTGTGTGTATATTTCCCCCTGAAGTTCACTTAAAATATTATAATTCACTTATGCTGCTTCTCTGGCTTCAAAACTCATGAAACACATAAGATAGGTAGATTTTATTGTCCATAAATTATACCTCAAGAAAGTTCAATTAAAAATGACAATTTGTAGAGCCAAACTGTTAAGAATTTAAAGACTTGATTGTCCAAAAAACTGAGTGGCTTTCAGAATATGGATGGGCCCATGGGAACATAACCCACAACCAGTCAGCGTACCTTAGGAAGTGTACCTAGTGTTTCTAACATTTAATGGGAGTTAATGAGAGAGTGGGGGGATTGGGGACTGCAGAGTGGCAGGTAAGTATGGTTTCAAAGCAAGAAGGAAGCTGGAAACAGTGTTTAGGGGACTCAATTTTTTTATTGAAAATTAAACATCAACAAGACAGTCTCAGGCACCTGGCTATGGGATGGATTGAACTATAATATACTCTGATGGGTAGTAATAAAGAGTTCGGCCTTCACCAAAACCCTGCATAAACTATACAGATGGATCTGGTGTAGTTCTACAGAGCCTGGGAGTACAGACTTTTAGGGCCTGGTACAAGAGACATGTGTTTAGCTAGAATTCCTTTACAGTGTGTTAGGGTCAGTAAGATGAGTCTTAGATAATAGACCTTCTGATGCTGTGCTGATCTTTATGTCCTGCTCTAAATGATTTATGCATTTTTAAAAAACCAATAACGTTTATCACAGATATAGAAAAATTACATATGATCAAAATAAGATCATTGTGCTCTTGAAAAATTTAACAGTCTAATGAAGGAAGCATATGGTATAAGGGGCCCTCAAAAAAAATGTGCCCTCCTTCTAAAACTTTAGCTTTCTTCTCTTTCCTTCATTAGCTTTTCAAATATTTATCAGGTGCTCCCATATGCACGGGAATGTACTGAAAATTTCAGTTATGTACTGAAAAAGGGCAGTGTTATAAAGAGCTTTGCATCACCTCTCAAATGATACTATGGATTATCAACTACAGCCTACCAGGCTCCAGACTTTCCCTGTCCATTTTGCCATCACAGTAATCTTTCTAGAGAGGTCTGATGGTGCTACTCCCATCCTTACAACCTTTAATGGCTCCCTATCTCATGCAATAGGAGACATCTGACTGGCGGTCTTTAGGCTGATTTTGGTCTGTAGACATGTGTACTCCCCACAGGTGTACTTTAAAACGAGGTTAAGTCCTCAGCGTTGAATACTTCCATTTTTCACATAAATCCAAATGAGCAGCTTCTCTTTAGCACCTGGAAGATGTGACGTTGGGCACCACTGGCAATGACTATTCCATCTGGACAGAGAATATACCCTCCAGATTGCCACAGTGCCCACCACTGCTTATGGTCTCAACTTGGTCTGCTCAGCTCACTTACGTCCACGCTTGGCCCCGAGTAGTCGGAAGGGTTTGCGATCCCTGATAGATGGGATAACGTCTAACCTCTATAGCATGTCTGCAAGATTCTTCACAAATTGTAGCTGCGTGATTTCATCCTTCACAAAGACCTCATGTTCCAGCCACACTGAGCTCCTGGTAGTTCCCTAAACAACAAGTTTTGTCATCCTCGGTGCCTTTACTCATACTGTTCTCTCTGCTTAAAATATCCTCTATCTTCTTTTTCGGACTAGGGGAGTCTCACTCTCGGGACTTCGTTCAACTCCTCTATGGAACTTTCCTTAATCCTGCCAGAGAGTTATTTGCTTCTTCCCAAGTGTTCCCATAGCACTTTGTGCCTCTAGTAGCATTGCAATGACTTTTCTTTTTGTCTGCCCAATTAAAAAATGTGTTTCTTGAAAAGAAGAACTTCTCAATCATCTCCACATACCCAGTCCTTAATAGAGTGTTTGACATCAATAAATGAGTATTTATTGAACCAATAAAAAGATGGATAAATGAATGAATGAATGAATGAATACTTCCAAAAGAATTTATTTGTGTTGCAACATTTTGATGTTTAAAATAAGGGAAGTAACTACTCAAGACAAAAATTTCAAAATTTGATAACGATCATGACATCTGCAGATAACATTTTTTTCTCCCAGATAACACTTTTCAAAAGTTCCTGTTCATCGTACCCTTTCTCGGAAAACAAGTCTTGAAAAACTAAAATACATATAATATTAGGGAATATATAGAGACCGACTTAAAATTGATTTGGGCACTGCAATCTGTTGGGGGAGGGGTGGGACTGGAGTCTTGCATTCAAAGAGAAAAGATGGTGAAAGAAGTCATAGCATGCCTCCCTAGAACTTGGTGGCGTCTCTGGCAGTATTTA
Organism: Crocuta crocuta; assembly: GCF_008692635.1. Lineage (NCBI taxonomy): Eukaryota > Metazoa > Chordata > Mammalia > Carnivora > Hyaenidae > Crocuta > Crocuta crocuta. The sequence goes on from NW_027551570.1 coordinate 3,539,407, forward strand.
CTCTGAAGAATGGGACATCTGGGCCACAAAGGAGCAGGGTGGGATGGCTCAGTTAGAGGATTCAGTGCACAAGGGCCCTTAAGAGTATGTTAGCCCTTAAACCTGGGCACCGTGGCTCTCTACTTTGGGGCTCAAGATAGGCTGTATCCGGCCTCATTGTGATGATACAGTCCTAGCCAATTAGTTGTGAGCCCAAATGACGTGTGTCACTTCCGGCCACAGTATTTAAATGACCTTTATTTTTGCCATAGCAACATGAAACATTCAAGATGGCAGCTATTCTGTCAGCCTGGGACCCTGAATGAGGAGGCGTGGAATCAGCATGACCAAGAAAACAATTTTTGCCATCCAGGTCACTAAACATTGCAATCATTTGTTATGCTGCCATAAGATAGACTTTCCTGACTAGTGTAACAGATTCGCTCTGTTTTGCTGCAAATGGCAGAACTAAGACTGATGGCTGAAAGTTTTAGGGTCTATAGGATTTAGGAGTTTTAGGGTTGAAAGTCTGAGCAAAGTCTGCCTCAATTTTGTTCAGTGTTTTAAAAGATGGAATAAACTGTACAATGATGGAATGAATTACTTGGTATATTCCTCATTTATATACACAATATACATTGAACTTTACCCTGTGGTAACTCTTCTGGAGATAAAATCCCTGCCTTTGGGTGGGTAAGTGGTGAATTACCCTTTATTCAGGGTGTTTGCACTGATAGCCCCTGAAGGTTTGGCAGACAAAGTACCTCCAAAAACACATTTCAACCTGGGAATGCAGGATGTCTATTTCCTCAAATCTAGTTTCTCAAATAGGCCTTTGATTCCATCTATTCGCTGATCCACGGAGTTGTCTTTTCACATTTTGATGTCATGTCTCCACCAAATTCTTTGCAGGCCAGTACTGTTTTATCCCTCCTTTGCATCTTTCTTGCACTATTTAGTAAGCAAGATTTGTTGTCTATTCTCCTAGGAAAAGAATCAGCTTTTGACACTAGCTATTATTGTTAACCATTTGATATGTTTCAGATTTACTTGTCTTTCAACCATTTAAATTAGATTTGGACTTGTTAAAAAAAAAATCTAGGAGCACAAATGTATTACCCTAATAACTTTCAGGCAAAATACCTTTTTCTTCTGGAAAAAAAAAAGTGCCTTACCCTAGTACCATTGAATCTGTGGCCAATTACAATATTTCATTAGCATCATAATTCAGTGAAAGTATTTAATGTATTCCTACTATGTGCCACGGGGCAAGGTTTACAAAAGAGTTTATCAAGTTATGTTACTTAATGCACTGTACCCATCATTACATAATTCTGTTTTTATAATGGAGCCTGTGAGCTCTCTGTTCAAGACTATTTATGGAGAAAAAAGCAAATTCACAAGGTTGGGGCAAAATGTTCCCATGGCTTAATGTAAGGGAGCATATAATACCTTAAATTCGGGGGACTTAGTTGATAACTCTAAGGAATAAATAAATGAGTATGTAAGAGAGTGTAAGAGAGAAAAAAAAACAATTCTGTTTTTGTATTTCAATTTCTGTAAGCTTCATTTCAGCCTTTCAGAATTGGAGAATCGGCTGCCTGCTATAAGAAATTGCTAATAAGCAGTAATTAAAAACTGAGAATTCTTCCAGTCCAAACCTGATAGCATTCCCAGATGGAGATACTGGTACTAGTGAGGCAATTTGGCATTTTGGTAAATTGAGGCAGGAGGATTTGGCATCTCTTGGGTCCTACGGATGCATAAGGTGGTCCAGGAAGGAAACCTTGGGTTTTGTTTTCACCCGTGGCATTTATACCTTTTTGTTTTGTTTTTCAGAACTAGAAGTTGAGGTGGGCACTTGCGTCTTAGAAATGAGGCGCACGAGGCGCTAGTTCTCTAAAACACTAATTCATAAACTTTTAATAACCTCAGGTCCTTGGAATTGTTGTCTCTGCATAAAGTGACAACCAACTGAAAAAGACGGACATTCCAGTGAATCCAATACCCACCATAGGAAAGAACTGGCATATCAGAAAGCAGCATGGATACATGAACTACCCTCCTTTATTTAGAAAAACCACACAAAAATACAGCACAGTTGATGTGCTGTTACCAGGACTTGAAAGCAGAATCAACCACTGTGTAAAAGATAAAATAAGACTGCACGGATAGGAGGATTTTCCCGGCGTGCTTTATTCATAGACATCTGACAGAAGAGGACCTAACAGAGCTTTTAGGAAAAACTGAATTCTCAGCCCACAGTCACTTTCCAGGAACTTCACTGCAAACAGTGCTCTGCGCTGGCGGGATGGAGATCTTAGCAACCTCCTTCCCGCTTCCATAGTTTCCTCCTCTCTAAATACAATTCTGTATGGGGACTTAAAGAGAGAGCAAGCCTTGTGTGAAAGCAACTCAGGAAAGTGCAGCTTCTAAAAATACACCGAGGCGGCTCTACAGTCCTTATTGTTACAAACTGACGTTTTGCAGTTTAAGCGCTGAGCCTAACAACTACACGCACGAAGAAAAAAAAAAAAGTAGACTTTTTTTTTCTTTCTGCAAACCCCTTAACTTTGAGTAAGCAGTAGTAATTTTCTGTTGTCATGCTCAATGCAAATTTCCCAAAGACGGCACAACACAACACAAAAGACCTGTTAGCTTCCATGGAGCTGGGAGGGGGTGAGAGCGNGGTGGAGGAGGGGAGGAGGAGGGGGGCAAAGTTGACCCTAACCCTTACCCTTTCTCCCTAGCCTGGGGTCCCGAACCTCCAAGTCACTCTGCTCTTGCAGAGGTTTTTTGGAGTTTCATTCACCTTTCGGGAAGGCTCCTTGGCCCTCTCGTCCGCCAGCCCCCTGTCATTACATTCTCACCACTTGCCCCCTTTGCTGCCAGCTTTTTGGATGAACTGGACCCCAGTTTAGGGGGTCTCTCCTCAGGGGATTGCAAAGAAGTACAGATGCCGACGGGAGAATACATCTTAGACACAGAGGCAGAGGAGCGGCGTGGGGGTCTGCCTGAGTGCCCCCCTTTTCCTCCCGCCACGTGCTTCTCAGTTGGGGTCCTCGCTCTTGGATGGGGTGCTGAAAGGGGCTAAGGTAGGGTGGAGGGAGATGGACAGCGCAGGCTGTAAGGGAAGCAGGCCCCCTAGAAAAGATCTTCTCGGCCGAACACTGATAAGAGAAAAAATGATTCCACATGACCCTAGTGGGTAGCGATACANTCCCCCGCCTCCCCCCCCCCCCCAAAAAAAGCCCAGCCAAACAACGAACAACAAGAGGAAGCCGCAGGCTGCAAGAGGAGGGGTGCGCATGGTGGGGGCCCGGGAGAGGTGAGGGGGCAGGGTTGGCTGGCGTCGAGAACCGCGCCGCGCACCCCTAAGCGCACTCCCAGGCGCCCACACTTACCCCTAGCGGCTGAGGGTCCGGTCTTCGGCGCCAATCCCAGCGCGCGCCTGTCGCCCGCCCTCNGAAAGAAAACAACTTGAAGTCAAGTTGCAATTAACTTCCGCGGCAGCCGCAGCTCCGGCGGCGGCAGCACAGGAGGCAGAAGCCGCCGCCTCGGAAGTCCGACGCCGGCGCGCCCGCCCGGGGAGCTGTTCCTGGTCGCGGGCCCGCACTCCGCAGCCACCGCCGCCCCCAAAGCCCAGGCCTGAGTGANCGTAACACCCACCCACGGCGCCCCTTCTTGGGGCGACGCGGCTCCTCTCTTGTGGACGTCCGTGGGCAGGGGTTTTCGGGGCCCCTTCCCTCGTGGGCAGCCGGACCCCGGAGGGGTGGGCAGGTAGAGCATGGGAGAGCACCCGGAACGGGGGACTTGGAGATGCCATTCATTCTCTCTCAGGGTGTGGGCACACTAACACACCTGCCCAACAAATCCTGGCTGAACAAACTCCTTCGGGTCATCAGTATGACCCCTCTTGGAAGAGAAAAGGGGAGCCGAAAAGACCGAAGGGAGCAAACGGGAAAGGGAAAGCAAACCCCTCCGTGCGCCCTGGAGCTGGGCTGGCATAAAGGTGCCCGGCGGAGTAGACTGGGGGAGCAGAGCCCTTCCCCGCCGGATCGCAAGTGAGCTCAGCATCCTTCCCCGGTCCGTCTCCTCCTTCCTCCGCCCCCCGCCCGCGCGGCTGGGTGGGAGCGGCGGCGGAGAGGGGCCTAGGAAGTTAGTGGCAACTTCTCCATCCCGGGAACACTCGGGCGCCGGGGCGCTGAAGTTGGAGCCGGGATTTTGAAAGCCGCGGCACTCCGCATTTCGAGCCCTCGCTGGCGGTCGTGAGGTCGGTGCTGAAGGGGCCCCTGGCGTGAGTGAAGGTTTGGAGTAGGGCTGGAGGCGAGAGGAGGTGCTGCCCTCTTAGCAGAACCGAGACAGCACAGGTGCGGCCTCGGGGTCCGCACCTTGTCTCCCTCCTTCGGTCCCGACCCGAGCGTGGCGGCCTTTTCCGAGCGCTTCACTGCGGGGCGGCGGAGCGTGGGTTTGGGCAACCAGGATAAGAGGGACAAAGCAGGCAGGTGGCAGGTACGGGGAGTGACACGCGCCTACCGGAGAAATGCACTGAGCAGGACTCTTGGGATGACCCCAGAAGACGGAAGGGGCTTAGGGCTCTCGCCGGAGGTCCTGGCCCGGACCTCCACTAGGGCGTTGCAAATTTCACTTACTAGTGTCAGCCACAGGGTCGCCTCTCAAAGTGCCCTGGTTGGCAACTTTGACCTCTGCGCCCTTCCTCGGCGAACTTTCTCTGCGGCATAACAGATTTCCAGGCAAATGTTGTAAGACCTGTACTCTACATGCTTGTAAAAGAGACAGGGAAAACAGAAAGAGGTCCTAATCTCAAGAGAGAACCTTTCTACCCGGACTGGCCGCGGTTCCCTGCTTGCATCCTTGGAGGCCAGGGTGCTTGACTTTTCCAACAGGGCAAAGGAGGTGTAAGAAATTAGTGAAAAGCTCCTGGTAGGTGTCAGGTTTTGTCTTAAGCAGTCCCTGAAATCTACAGTGTCTGTGTTACCGACCAGTAACTCGTGCCGTTGAAACTTTATTGAAATTTACACCCTCTCTAAAGTGGATTTTTCTGCGACGTCAGGGATGTAAGATTGATTCTATAGAAAAACGTAGCTGCAAAAGCCAACAGCAAGAACAACCAAAACCGTACTTTAAGACTGGAGAAAGCCAAGGTTGAGGTGTTTGCTCTAAAAGCCTTTAGTCTGCTGTGTGGTACTAATGCTATGATTTAGCAGCACTCTTTTATTTCTATTGCATATTATTTTAGTAGAACAGTAGTACATTCATACACTGGCTGCTCCAGTCTGCTGGCAAACATTAGCATTCAAGCTTACATTTTTGACAAATGTGCAGACAGGAATAGCATGAATAGGCATCTTAAATATTAACAACCTAAGCATCTGTTGTGAAACAAATTTAATATATTTACTCTGTTTTTCTCACATTGTTAGAAAAGGTTATAATAAGTGCATAATTTCAACTTTAGTTAGCAGAAGTAACTGGCTGTATCTTTCACTACCTCTCCAAGTGTTTAACACAGTCACCAGACATAAATACTTCAATTAACTTGGCTAGGCACATTATTAAATATACTTTAGACTATGTGTATACTATGTAAAATGTAACCGTGGCAATTTATATGTATCCTATTTGTGCACGTTGTAAGTGACTATGCATTTTATAAAGATACCAAGCATGTTTATTCTTCATCTCCATTTGACGCTCATTACTTCATTTTTTTTTCTCATGGAAACAGTATTTTAAGTGTAGAGTTGTAAGGCATAATATGTAAACAGTAGCTGTAAAACACAAAGCATTGTTAAATTTAAGTATGGCTACATGTAACAAGATTATACAGGGGAAAAATCACTGCTCAATTTTGTACTCCTTTCTGAATAATGAATACAAATGATGGATGAAAAGAAGACCAGATAGGGATTTCCCTCCTAAAGTACTAGTGCCTTAAAATGCGTGGGGAGGGGGGTGTGGGTTAGGGAGAACAAGGGGGAGAAGGGGGAAGAAAGAGGTAGAGAAAGAAGACCCAAAGAACTTCCAAAAGTCTGAATAGTTATTTCCAGAATCAATGCATTCCTCATTTTCCCACAAGCTGAAATATGTAATAAATAATAGTTCTTTGTATGTAAAAGTATTCAAAAGGAATGCCTTTTGTTTAGTTGTTGTAGTAAATTAATATATTCTTCAGTTGATAATCTACAAAAGTCGTTCTTTTGTCTCCCAGCATCTTAAACAAGAACAACAACAAAATGAGTATTGGTTTATTTCTGCAGAGGAGTCTGTTGCCAGCTATGTGAACCTGTGATTGAATCAGCTATGGTATGCTGAGTGATGGTTAAGAAAGACTACATTAAATTAGTGAAGACTGAAGTATCTGAAGGAGACTTTCAATTATTTTTTTTCATGTGACAGGTTGTGGATTGTAAATTAGGCCTAAAAGGTCAGGTGACAGGCACCTGTTCCTCATTATTGTGAAAATCTTTTGGTTACAAACACTATTAAGCTAAACACAACATGGATATACAGCAGGGACTCTATAAAGCACTCTAGTGGCTTTTCTTCTGCTCTGTAAATTTCCAAGAGGGCCATACACAGATATGCCCCTCACACAAACAAATCATTTCTTCCAAGACGTGTTGTCTTGGATGACTCTTATATTAGTACTTGGGATTGATGAAGTATATAAAATAAATGCATACGACTGAATCAATCTTCAGACTATGTCTAGACTTGTTGTAGTCGAATGCAAAAATATTATTTTTAGGCCCCTCTTTTTCCTTTACAATCCACTGTTTCATTATCAGAATTTGTCCATAATTTAAATAGAAACCTCCCCAAATTGCCTTCTATCCTTTTTAGATGAGTTCCCATTTTAAATAATGCCATGAAATATTTTGCTCAACACTTGTGTGTAAGGAGGAAATTAGTTGCTGTAGACCATCATAGCTTTGTGGTATATAGAAAATGGGAAGAAACCCACATTTTACATGAATGCTGTTAGGAAAGGTATCATCATTTGATCTTCAAACTTGCCACTTCTCTGAGGAGAGTGCAGTACTATTTCTATCAGAATTAAGGGGGGTGATTTGATGTTTACCAGTGGGTTACTTTTGGATATTTCAGAGGGCAGAATAAGCCTACATCTTGAACGGACCTAAGTAGCACAAGGTTGTGAAATATTAAAGGTGTCAGTTGTTTTTAATTAGCAAACGAGTAAGATCTTAGGGTAAATTGAGCACCTCAGATTATTGAGATCTATATTTAAATATGTTCTTTGTCTTAGTTTTGTATAGTTTATGCTTATTATGTTAAGTGTTCATTTTTAGCATTTATGATGAGATTACAGAATGGTCATTACTCTTGCTTTTCAAATTGATCTGGGTTTCAAACTCCAAAACTGGGATGATTTTTAACAAATTGGTTTACATTTTGACAGAACAGAGTTAAGTTAATTAATAGATCAGGCACGAAAAATCATCCACGGTAGGGTGTATTTTCTGGTAAAATGAAAGTTATGTTTCAGCATGATGAGCATCAGGCTTCAGTAATCTGTTCCTCGTGTGGAATGAACACTTCCTACTTCAAGCTAGCAGGCACCTACTGTTTATTTACGCTGCATTAAACTGACAGCTCAGCAATCAGAGGAAAAATATTACTTACCTTCCTGAAGTAAATACCAGTTTATAGGTTAGCGCACGTATTTATATTCCTGTCACCACTAAATAACGGCTCTGTCTCCATTTTAATATCTACCTGTACTATAATCCGGGCCGTCAGACTCTTCCTGGTTGGGGTAGGGGGTCGAGAGGAGGTTTTCTTAATCATGTACCAGTGGCGAAACTTTAAAGAAGAGGAATATCATCTTCTTATTTCTGTCATGTGGGAACCAGTTGAAACAAATGCTATGCACTTTTACTTTACATACCTCAACTGTAACATCAAAACCCCAAAAGAGTCTGCGTGCCATTTAAAATAGTCAATCTTAGGGCAACCTCAGGACAGATACGTTCAGACACACTGAAGTGTGTGTTTGCTACGCTAACTTTCTGCAAAGTTCCAAATAGATTACTTAAACTATCTGACTACTTAGAGAATAACTTTGATAAAGTGTGGCACCTTCCAAGTCTTAGATGAAATGTTTCAGTTCTTAACGGAGATCTGCCAACGTGGGTACAAAGTGGGGCTCGTTGATGGATTGATTGATTGATAGATACTGTTAGCTTTCCTCTGAAAGCAGGCTTGCCCCCTTTGTCTTCTTGTTAATCTGCCAACCTTAAGAGAGATTTCAACTTTCTTATAATACCAAATGTATTTGTTGTTTTCTTTTTGAGTTGAAAGCCCCTTCTTTTTCAAGACCCCTGGAAACATCAAAATACTGTGAAAGCTGAATTCCCAAACTTATGATTAACTTGTGAAAATGCATATTTTCACTTACATTCTATAAGTAGCTCTTACACCACCATCTACACACAGTTGTCAATCTCTAATCATATATTCCATTGACATCAGAGCAGAATGTGGTCTTAATACAGCATATAAATCAAATCTGTTACACAACGTTCTTCTTCACTATACCAAAGAAAAAAGTCTACTATGGTAATTTATATATCATTCCTAAGTGCTATTCTCAATGGTTAAGTCTATTTAAACTTGATGTCTTCATAGAGTGTGATCAACACATTAACACACATTATTTAGTACTTTTGAACTTATGCCAACGGTACCTTTTGCTGTTTATTTTTTTAAAGTCTTTTTTAAGATCAGATATTTCATTTCAGAGTAAATAGATACAGATTGTGTGTATATATATTCAGGGTGAGATTTAGTAGCAGAGCAGTTCTCCAGCATATTGGCCTATTTTTATTCTTTCAAGTTATTCTGTAGCACTTCCACAGTTGTTGCTGTCTGAAGGTTCATAATAGAAATTCTAATCACCTCTTTCAGTGGACTTTCAAGGATGTAATCCAGTTTATGTGATGATCTAGTTTAGTTATGAGAGAGGAAAATTAGTTAACTGGTACCCTAGCGTTTATGTCCCTGGATTCTGCTGAAATTTATTCAGTCCAGTTATTTGACATTTGGTAGTGAAGTATCTTGTAATCAAAAATTAAGAGTTGGTTCAGTTTCCAGTGGAGGAAAGATCTTGCTGGATAAAACATTTAACTGTGCAATATTTTATTACACTCATCACTCATTTTAGAGCCCGCTTATTGTTGCACACATTTTTGAGGACCTTGGGGTGCAGGCTCCCCAAATGAAGCTGAAAACACTTGCAGAAGGAGATGTCAGGCTGCACCTGGTTGTGCCTTTACTAGAATGTCTGTGGACCTGCATTGGCCCCCCTCCTCTGCACCCCTTCCTCCCCCCCCCCCCCGGTGTGCAGGAAGTGGAGGGCGTTGTGCCGGGTGAAGTGGGTGGACTCTACCCAGAGCTATGACCTGATTTGTGACGCACCCTCAGAACTGCAGTCATGGTCCAGCTGCTTCACAGGCAACTGGTAGCACCTCATTTGGGGATGCTTCTGCCTTGCTAGCAGTGCCAGCGAGAACTTCGTCATTGTCACCTCATCAAAGACTACTTTTTGCGAGCTCTCCTATAGGGCTAGATTTGGAGAGCAGCCTCTGATATTTGGAGGGTAAGTGCCAAAAAAGTCCCTGTCACTTGCATATGGAGAATCAGGGCTACAGCCACAGGGAGAGACAGGCATGTAGTGTTCGGGGGAGACCTCTGTGTTGGGATGTTGCTTTTTCTCAGCTAGAGATAAGTTGGGACCAGATACCAACAAAAATTCTTCAGTGGGCATTCTTCTTTGGGTGGTGAAATATGGTAGGAAGCTCCCAGGAGAAATTAGCAGACCTTCTTTCCTTGAGATATTTAAAGAAAAGAGAGTAATCTGTGTGAGAGGGAATTCTTTAGATGCTATTTTCCAGGAAGCCAGGCATATAGTAGAGTTGATTGCTGGAGGTTCCTTTCTAGTCTTACTCAATGGTTTCTGATATGCCGTTAAGAGCATGTAAATGACAATTTGGCCTTTTAATGTTTGTAATGATAAGGACTTTAAGGTAAAAGAGGTTTTATGGTATAAATATTTTATTGTGATAATTATTGTAAATAAAATAGAATCTAGTATATGCAGATATCTTTTGAAATGGAGATAGTCTTGAATATAGCGAATCCATAATTAGCTGTTTGATGTTGAATGCAATTGAGTTTTCCTGTTCCAGTGAACCAGACGATGGGAATCATTGGGGATTAACAACAGGACTGTGCGATTCTTGAAAGAGCAAACCTTTCCCCATTCACTGATACAAACATTTTATCAGTGAGTGAAGAACTAAATTAAAACACTTACAGTTTTAAATTTTAAAAGAGTATATAGAATTGAGAAAATAAATCAGGTGTTTTCCCACTGTCTTTCCACCAACTGAAATGATACCTGGATGTCCTGTTTCATGTTATGCAGATTTCTCCAGGCTGTGAAAGGAAAGAATAACATTATAAGAGCTGTCCTGTAAGAAAAATCTTAAAAGTGGGCTCTCTTTTAGGTGGTTAAAGAGGACTCAAAAACAATTTAGAACATTATCTTAAAGGTTAAAAAAAAATGAGTCTTACTTTGTATGGACTCATTGTATTTTAATAATACTGTATGCTTATTAGTGTTATTAGAGCAGTAGACAGTTAATTACAGCCTTTTCTGAGACATGTTAACTGTATATTAACAGTCATGTTAAAAAAAAGAATGATGTATATACTCTTACATACAAGCTGCTGCTTGCTAGACTCCTTGAAAAATATTCCTTTAGGATGTATGGAGTCAGATTTTTCATCCAGAATCATCAAAATGTTTTTTTTACCACACTTGATTTTAAAACTTTTCAGAGGATGTACAATTTTCTTCTTCTTTGTTTTTCTTTCCCCCTTTCTTTGAAACTGTTATTGACTTGGTCGCTTTTGCCAGTGGCATTAGAAATTGTTGTCCTTCTGCAGTTTTACATTTCCCACATTGTATTTTGAGACGCCTACATTTTCTTGTACTCTGGTGACTTTGGTCAACCAAAGCCATTAAAAGCTTCTGGAGGTGATGTAGCACCTCTCCACACTTCTTTTTGGGGAATGATTTTAGTCACCGTTTCTTTAGCCAAGTTACGTTTTCTTACAACTCTCTGTAACCTGATATTTAAGATTCATTTGAGCAGGTGATCACAGAGATACTTCTAAGCCTATTTCATGTTCCAAACATCAACCCTGGGTTTTGCTTTGGCTTCTGGCATGGCAGAACAAAGGTGACTGAACGAGAGTTTAAAGCTGGACTTAGCCTTACTTAGAAGATGCTACCAAGTTAGTTAACTGTTTGAATTCCCTGGTTAATTTGGATATCTAGACCTTGTCACTTTGTCATATAGAACATTTCAAAATACACTAATATTCTCACTTTATTAATTTTTAGGTGCTGCTGTTATTTATTTCTAGAAGGCATTAAAAGACCACAAAAAAGAAATTCAGCGTAAGATACATTCTGTGTTCTATAAAACAGGAGAAACTTCACAGCATCCTTCGTTTTGCATAGTGAGCACTCATTAAAGATTTGCTCCACTAATAATAAAATGGTGAATTCAGCTTGGGCTGATAATGATTTAGTGGGGAAAGAGACTTTCTCTCTCTAATTTTCTGTCTTTGCTGGGGTTATCTGAACACTTAATCTGCACATGCCCCAGTTTTCTGGATAATTGAATGTGTTTCTTCTTTATGTGCTGTCATTGTTTGACAATAGCACCAGGGTCTATTTTATCCTCTTTGACCTTCAGGATTAGGTGAAGAATCCCAGTTTAGGTCCATGGTCCTCTGGTGTGTGGTGTAGAAACGAACTGTACTGGAGTCATCACAGACCTGGGTGCAGGTAGGTCACCCACGTAATGGTCTTTCTGATAATCATGTGACCAAAAATACTATGGATTAGTGGCCCATGGCTGATTGACCTGCACCTGTTCTTTAACAAAACGATGATTTTTTTTTTTTTCTGGATCCCATTGAATAAGTATCTGTCATAATTATTGACAGAAAAAAGAAATATTTCAGTGTAGCTATGTACACTGTTTAAAAATATTTCCAGATTTAGGGTATTTATTTTAACAAAGATTTCACTCCGTTCCTTAGAATTCACGCTAGAGTTGCAGTGGGATTGCGTAAGCTGCATCTAAAACCTTCTGAAAAGTTCTTTGAAAGTTATCTAAAAAAAGACTCTTGCTTTTAAATTTATTTTCTTTTTGAAACATGTATGGAGCTATTTGCAAGCCCTCTTCAGTTCCACAAAAGGAAGTATCCCTCAAGCGGTACACTGCTGTGTGACCTATTACATTATCATGCACATTCTGTCTCTTTAAAAACAGTCTCCTCTATTTGCCCTATTAATTGTTGATATGTTGCCATCCACGAGACAAAAATTAGAGCTGTAATTAAATAATCATGTGATGCTCCTTAGTGCCAGTGAGAGCAAACTCATTTTTCCAGGCCCTGATGGTCACTGATTATTGTATTACTACTGGCTTGCTTTATTTTTTTTTTTTTTAATGATTCTCTATCTGTAGATTACCTAACTACTGTCCTTCTTTTCAAAATTAAAGAAAGTAGAGAACATTCAGCCAGTTAATTGGCTAGAGGTCCTCCGGGAAGTAAGGTAGACATACCTTTTTTTGCTTTTGGTCACCTGGTAGGTTCTTTGGGGAGGCTACATCAGTGTTTGCCTGCCATTTAATTTACACTGGTGTTTTGGCTGGGATGGAGGCATATGGGGAATGCCAGGAGAATTACAAAAGGAGCCGGGTATTAAAATTCAGAAATGATTAAAATTGAAATAAAAGGATGCTGCTTCTTTGCCAGTACTCTGGCAGTCATAATGACACATAGAGATTAGTTTCCACCTTCATCTTTTCCTTCTTTCTCATTTCCTCTTGTTTATTGTTGACACATTTTCCTTCTGTCTCTCTCCTGTCTCTGTATCTTTTTTTGCACCATTATGCATTCCTACTTCTCCCTCTTTCCTTAAGCATGGAGAAGCGTACTTAACCTTATTATAACAATAACAGAATAGGCTATTAATATTTAATATGCACATGATTAAAATTTCTCTCCCTTAAACATAGGTCAGCTGTATTATTATTAACCGGCATGTAATTTTTCATTTAAAATATTCTTATTCTGCCCTTGCTGTTTCTAAAATGTAGTCTACTTTAGTAGTGATTTAATACCTAATGTTTAGAAAACTGTGGTCGGCTAGTGAGAAAAGAACTTACCAGTCATGGATAATCAATTATGCATGAATTCAAATGTAACAGATGGAATCTGGTGAGTTAAAGTTTCTCTTTGCCTTAGTGGGTTTTTTTTTTTCTTATTTGTTTGTTTGACACCTGTCTCTTACATAGAGATAAACATCTAATGTAGCATGTGATAAATTTCCTTATATCTTTATGTTCTCTTTAAAGTGAACTTGATTTCTTTTTACAGTACATTTGAGGGCAGAGGATTTTTGTGTCGTGTTAAAGATGATCAGATTCTTTTCCATCACTTTATAGATGCAGAACCCGATTCTGCTTGACTTAGGAAGGGTCATTCAGCAGGCTAGTAAAGGACGAAGCAAGACCCAAATCTCAGTTCCTTATCTTTTCTCCACTACTCGTCCCGCTGTGTCATTTTCCCTCTTTTGTAGGAGTTACGCTAACTCTGGGTTTTAACAGTTTCTGATGAAAAGTGTGGTAGGTGTGTTAAATTGCATCGTGTCCTCCTCTGTGGTGAACAAATGTTCTCCGTGAACACGTATGATGTTATGCTCTATGTGTATTAGATATACATGTATTCATAGTAGGATGTTGGCCAAACAATTGGATTTCCCAGATCTATCGAGAATGCCCCAAGATTGGGTTTATATCCTAAACCGCCGCATGTGCCGCTCGCGAAGATGACTTTTCACTTGCTTACAGTATTCTAAATGCTTAGTGACAAAACCCCTTTGTGACAGGTGAACTCGGAAGTTATTTTTGAGAGCCTTGTTACTTCCGTGGAGAGATCAGTTTAATTTTCATTAAATATAATGTGAATATATGGTTTTTTTTCCGTTGTAGAAATAACAGAATAGTGAGTGTTGTCCATCTTTCAAGCAATGCATTCTCAAAACAGTTACAAGCTGGTCCCCATCAAAATTTTTTGTAAATATGCTGTTTGTTTCTCTCCCAAGTGTATTTATATATACATATATATAAAATACAAATGAAAATAGTCTTTACAGAATAAATAAAAATAAATGATTAAAAAAATAGCCTCCAGGCTCACTAGTTCTGTTTTTAAAGTTACACTGTAGCATTATTTATCAACTTTCTGCTTCATATCAGCTGGAAATTTGCATGTATATTTATAATCCATGTGAGGTATCTAATGAATAAAATTCCACAATCAACACACGAGTTAAGCAGGAGGCAACTACAAAATAGGTCACTGGATGTGCCCTCGCAGTAGCTGTCCTATGCAACTAGTTTTTAGTATTTTATTTATGATTTTATACATAATAAACACGTCATTCCAATTTGGCTTCACTGTGTGTTCATATTTCCCTAGTCTCGCATCCATCAGAAAAATACTTGTGTCTAGGTATGAACTGCAGCAAGATCTAAGTTTTACATGGATTTCTAATACATGAAAAATCCCATCATTAATATAAAAATCCCTAATATAAAATCACTAAGAATAGGTGATAGGAAACAGAATATAGGACCATATTGTAGAGAAAAAGATGATATTGCATATTATTGCATGCAGAGATAAATACTTTAATCCTAACTACTCCCACTAAAAAGTGACTGATAGAATTAAATTTGAAAGCTTTCTGGACTCTTTATAACCAAAAGGTTCTATTCTTTCATTTAAAAAAGTAGAATCTAAAGTCTTTATACAGAGACAGTTTATAAATTATTACACTGACTGCATTTATGCTGTTGCTACACATGTTATAGTGTTGCTACACTGTATGCAAGTGTTGGACACTCAAGTGCTGTTTAATTGGGAGCAGCTAGTATTTCATGAATGTAGTTCATATTCATTCACTTGGAAACATCCAAAAAGAGTTTTTGGACTTACGATACTCTTACTTGTTTGGTTTTGTCTATGTCTCTTTCTCTGCTGTTGCTAACGTGCCATAGTATGGAATAAAATCTGAAAAGAGAACCATTTTCTTGCTTCGGAGGACCATCAAATTACCTACTTTGGGTGGGATCTTGGTCTCTAATTACCAATCCATGTTAATTATCTTTGGGTCAGGTATTCATCACATGAATTAATTATCGAGCATAGACTGGACTGTGGCTGTTGGCGGGTCAGGACAAAACAGTGGAGGTTGGCGGTGAGAAGAGGTTTGTTGGGTATGCTGCAGCTCATTGTTTCTCTGCTTGACATAATACTTTGATGATAATATATATCTGCCAATTTGGGGAATATATGTTTTCACTGAGTTTTTTTTTTTTTTTTATTGGAGCAAACGATATATTAACGTAAACATTCCAATTTGACCATTTTTAAGTGTACAATCCAGTGGCATCAATCACATCCACACTGTTGTACAACCATCACCACAGTCTGCTTCCAGATCTTTCCCCTCATCCCAGAAAGAATGCACTTCAGTTTTTCTATTAAACGTCTCCTTTGCTGCAACAAATTTCAAGCATTATAGTGGTATTTAATCATTGTCCAGGTACGATGCAGTTGTTTCTGGTTTTCTTTCCTAATGGACAGCCCTGTTCCAGTGCCTTGTGGCAATGGGGATGGAGGTCCAGTATCAGATGTCACCTTTGGCTGATAGTCCCAGAAAGGATCTGGACAAAGATTCAGGTCCATTGTAACCTCAAACTGTTCCTCCCTCCAATTAAGCGAGGAAAGACTAGCAATAACATTCACATCACTAAGAAGATTGGGTTGATATGTCTTGGCTAAAGGTTGATTGGGCACGGCTGTGTTTGACTTGCCTGGAATTAAAATCCCCCAAACTTCCCGAGGGTCCTGCACTGCCGCGGGGGCAGGGACGCTCTGCCACTCACTGGCTCCTTGGCATGAACACCACGATTCCTTCAGTTCTGCGTATGTGGAGGACTTGGTCTGGAAATAAGCTGAACGGTTTTCAACTGTTCAAGGGGAAAAAGCACTCAAGGTTGAAGGTTTCTGGGAGAATAATTCCTGCTCAACACCTATGCTGAAATAGACTTAGAGGAAACTGGGATGGTTCTGGCTCCAGTAAATCATAGACTGGTTTTCGAGTTTTACTTCCATGTGTAATTTTGTGGTTAGTCACTTATGTCTGTAACGATAAATCATAGACCTGCGCAGGATTTCTGGCACCTCAGTAAATCTCAAGCAAGTGCCCAAATGCTAATTTATCGTGGTTCCTCAAAGAACACAACTATTTCACCCAATCAATGGTCTAATACCTTTTTTTGTTTGAAACAAGTGGCTTGGCTGCACATACATTCCTTAAATTGGGGGCAAGTGCTGGTTCCTAGAAGAGCCTTGACTCTTCCTAGTGACCCGAGGATTGGGTTAAAAACGTCGCTTTGAAGATGTCCTAGCAGGTATATTTGACTTCCTTTCTCCAAAACGTTACCTTATCCAGTGGATGCCGAAGCTGGCTGTACCTGGGAATAATTTCAGGGAGCTCTAAACAACTAAATGCCTGGCTCCCGCTCTCAGCCATTCTGATTCTTTTGCAGTGGAGTGCAGGCTGGCCATCTGGATTGTTGGAGTTCCTTAGGTCATGTTGATGTGCAGCAAATTTGGGAAGCCACCGAGCTAACTTCTGATCCTGGCACCTGGCTTGACCTCCTGAGACTGCAAGAAACTTTCTAAGATTCTTATGAGTCCTGTCTCATAAGAACAGTTCTTGGATCCCTTTTCCTGTGATGACACGGTGAGAGACTCCAGGAATACAGACCTAAGTTTGCCCTCAGAATGCTTATAGGCTTGCAGTTCGGAGGAGCAGACAGGTAGATACAGAATGTTGCCCTGAAGGACAGGTAGTGTGTTGGAACATCAAAGGAAAAAACTAACAGCTGGACAGAAGCGATGTGATCAAGCTGGCAGAAGGGAGGTCCCCAGGTGAGAAGGGGAGGAAGGGCACTCCAGAAGCAGTGGGAAAATGAGGCATCCTGAAACTGTAAGTACTTTGGTGGTGATGTCAACAGTGGAGGACTCAACAGCAATGACAAGAATCCCCTCCCTACTCAATTTTGGATGTGAGTCTAGACAGAGGTACCAATCTTGATGGAATTATTACCAGGGAGCCTTGTCAAGGTTATGATCCATACTGACATCTATGGAAGGAAAGGTAGCTTTTAAAATTTTTTGCTCCATCAATTTTTGCTAAGAAAGGTATAGTATTTCTGGATAAAAGGCCCAGATGTCCTGTCAGATTCTATAGGCCATCTACAGTGGCTGTTCATTTCCCTTATCCAGCACTCCCCAAACTGGCTTGAAGCATTGGCTTTTCTTTGCTCAGTTTTAATAATGACCCTTGTCTGTTAAAACCATATCCCAAACTACCAGTGGGTATTTACATCTACCCCAAGGTAATCAGGAAGTAACTTGATCACTATCAGTCTGGCTATAACTGAAACCTCACTTATTAGGGAAAAAAAACAAAAACCAAAAACCTTAAGCCCCATATTTAGAGTTCATTATCATTTCTCTTTTATCTCTCCTGAAACATATTCAAGCCTTTTGCTATTGTTTCCTTCAGTACACCATTATTTGTTTGGTATCTGGAAGCCCTCCCAGTTTGAGTAGGTATCTACTTTAAAGCTTCCAAAAAAGCCATTTCTAATGGCAACTATGCTTACTTAATTCTGGGGTGGGAATGAGGGTGGGAAATGACTCTGTGGTTTTTAACTTCACCTATGAGCTATTTAAATGTTCGTGGAAAGCAGCATTTGGGGTAAATGCATATTATTCCAAATGTACTACAGGACCCTTTCAAAGACAGACATGTCTAGGAAGTTGTCTTAAATTTGTGTGCCTGCGGCACACAAGCCTCATTCCACGCAACTTTATAGATCTTTGGGCTAATTCTAAAATGGAAAATGATTTCAATTTGGACATCATTAGAATGTCTGAAAGCCATTCAGCACCTCTAAGACTCCTCCTGGCTAGGTCCTGGATTTACTTTGTTGTCTTTTATAGAAGTTCTCTAGATGAGTGCTGTCCAATAGAACTTTCTGCAATGGCGGCAGTCTTCTGTAAACTACACTGCCCAACACAAGGGCCTCTAGCCACGTGAGGCTATTGAACATTTGCATCTTCACTGAGGAGCTAAATTGCAAATTTTATTTAATTTCAGTGAATTCAAATGTACATGGTATAGCCACTTTCCCCACAGTTAGCTCCTCCTCGTTTCTGCGAATTCTCAAAGGAACTGTCATTGCATTTAGCAGTGGAGGCTGGTTGCAGGTGAGACTGTGAACTTTTTGCTCTCATTTATTTATTCATAATGTAAATACTGCAAGGATGGCTATGAATTCCTGGTAATATGGCAATGAGCAAGACGGTCTCTGCTCTCATAGGGCTTACAGTCTAGTATGCAAAACATTTAGCCAGTAATTTTCATAATTGTTAATTGCTTAAGACTGCAATGCCTGTTAGAAAGGAGCAATCAATGCAAGAGGCTTTGAGAAATGGAGGCCAAACCTTCTTGTGAGACTGGTCAGGAAGCTTAATCAGAGTTCCATTTATTCACTAAGCAAGAAGAACATGACCTTCCCCTTCCCCCAAGTTCAGGGTTGGACCTCAGGCTCAGAATAGGGCAGCTAACATGTGCCATCCCGTGACCTCCAAAGATGTGGGGTCTGTTTGATTGAGCTGCATGCATCTGTAGACTGCAAACTTCTGAACTTGACCCAAGTAGATTCTCTCCTAAATTGTGCAGTTGTGATGATGTCAGTCACAGATAAGATGTGAGAAGAAGGGTGCAAATGTTTACAGGATATTGCATTTCCTCTCCAGTATATGTTTTGACAAAGTTGTGTGAGTTCCAGCCCCCAGCTTTTTCCTCTCTGCTCTTACAAATTTGTATTTGGTCCATTCAAGAAATGATGTGGAAATCAGTCCTGACATTCCAGACAGACAAAATGAGACACATGACAGCAAAACATATGGCTCCAGTAGACATCCTTATATGGCCAACACAGACCATATTCCCAGAAATTCATATATGGAAAACACCACCTGCAGCTAAAGCCAAAAAACAAAGAGTTGACACGATAAAAAGAGCAATATACTACGTAAATTGTGCTGCTCTAAGAGTGTAGAGTGATAGCCAACTGTATTTGAATTTAAAAAGATGAAAAAACAAAACCAAACATGTCCTTAGAAAGTGCTATGGTGGTAAGCACTGCTTTGCTAACACAGTCACTGGCGGAGTTGCCGTATCTTAAAAGCGTTCAAATTCTAAATGCTTTCTCTGTTTATTACAAATGTATGTGCTATTCAAAACTCTGAATGTGTTTTAATGCTTTCGGATATCTGCCTGCATATTTATCTTAATATGGTGCCATCTGAAATATGCACTCGTCCTTTCATTATTTTTTTTAAAAAAATCTTGCGTATCTCTTACAATATTGTATCTTTGCTACCTTTGTGTAGCCAGTCTGAATGCCTCCTCATGTGATAAAAAGATGGATGCACTCTATTTTAACTGTACATCCACATGTTAAATAGTTCATGTATTTGACTTAGGATCTTTCATGTTCCTGAGTTTTTCTATTTTGATAGCTTAATTTATGAAGTTTATTTTAACTTTTTTTTTTTTTTGCTATACTTGCTTGTATCTTTATTGCCAAATATTCAATGACTGTATAGAATAAATTGATGTTTTACCCCCTCCACCATAATAGTTTATCCTCACATACGCCTAGGAAGGTGGTATTTTCCTAATTATCTTTTTTTCTTCTTTATTTTAACCTGGTTTACACCGGCCAATGCTCAGTGGTTTTAATGAGTATTCTAAAGAGGGAGAGAATATATAGTAAATAAGCTCATTAACGTACTGTACCACTTGGAGGGCATAAGCTTCTGAGTGTCATTTTACTTATGTCATTTCTTATACAGTTCTGAAATAAAGAATGTACTTGAGGGAAAATTAGTATATATATATATGTGATTAATATATACATAATGATACTATATCAGTATTCTTTGTAATGAAGTCATTATTAGATGTCTCTATCCTCATTTATTTTATCATTTTCCAAGGCCATGTCCATCTTTATTACACACTTAGGTTGTGTTTAAGAATTAGCTTGTAATTCCTAGGTAAAAGGTGCTACTCAGATTTAAAGATTGCTATTTAAATTCCCACATTGCATTAGTATTGGCCAAGTCATTAGGAAACTAAGGCAATCAGGATTATTCTGCTTTATTTATTTGTGTAAATGATGGAATAAGCATACTTACAATAATTTATTCCATTGTGTCCTAATGTTTTCAGTAACCCTTTTTTTAGTCTTTTCTCTGCTCAAATTTTGTATTATCCAACAACTTTCATTCCCTTTTCTCTTTTTTTTCTAAAAATATTTAACTGGAGGTGAGGTTGCATGGATAAATTTTGTTTTGTAGTCCCTTATAATTTTTGTGTTTTAAAATTTTGCTACTCTTTGGAAATTTGCACAGCGTAATACTAGATTGCACTGTTCCTACTAAGAACCAAGCAGGTTTCAGGGAAGCATGTCAGGCACCACCAGTTTGAGCCAACTATTAAAATCTACGTCTTGGAAAGTCCGATTTTAACCTATCATTGCAAAAAATCATTGTCATAGAGATAATTGATGATAATCTGTTATCTGTGTGTCTTTTAAATATCTTTCTAAATAAGCTTAAGTTCTTCCATCCACAATACCAGCTGGACACCACTCCTACATTTTCGCCACGTTTGTATTTTTCCTTATTGATTGTATTTCTTATACTTCAATTAAAAATTCCCCTCCATATTTCCCCACCTTTCAGCTTTTAAAAATGTGATAGCGGGTGGGCTTTTGGGTAAGGATTGCCTTATATTTATTTTCTTGTTTTTGATGGTGTGTTTTATGTTTTATCATCACATGTTCTTCCTTTTGCTCAAGGCTTGGGTTTATATGTGCCAAGATTCATGGTTGCCCTCCTCGATTTTGACTAACCTTTCCGGTATGTGGGTGAAACTTGGGTGCCATTAGAGTGATATATTTTCATTGTGTTTCTCCTAAACTTGTTCTCCCCAGGAGGCCATTATTTCCTATACTTTATCTTCTGCTTTACCTTCTGCTTTTCCTAGATTTCTAATGTAAACAGTGTCTCTAAGAGTGTATTGGTAGCTTTAAAGAGCTTAATTTGCATATTTCCCTCTTATCTCAGTACTTGTGCTAACTTGTTGCTTTTTTTAAACGTGTAACAAAATGTTTATCTGACTGAGTTTTCTCTTTTCCCTACTAGTGTATTCTGAAAAATAATTCTTACAACATTTTTGGTTTTGTTTAATGATTGACTGCCTTCAGGGTTCTAAGATGTTAGCATTGGAAGCCAAGCGATAAACGCTGCATCTCGGTTTTGAATGAGATTGTAATGTTCTTCATTTTTGTAGGAACTGTATTTAATAGATTATCTAAATAAGAGGATCGTACTTCTATGCTAATGACCATTAATCTAACTGGGCAATTTACCCTGGATTACAGAAGTATTTATTGCTACGACAGATGTATTTACCCTCCCAAACTTTTCTTTTACTCGGCCTAAGTTAATTACAGAAAGGTGGCATCTTCTCCTTTGTGCTAACAAGTCAGATCTCTTTCAAGTGACCCAAATTTTGTTTGGCTCAGCCACTATGGGCCACATATTTCTTCCTCCAACGTGTTCTGTGGCTCAGAAGTGAGGGAGTTTTGAACCTAGCCCCTGACTCGAAACAGAACCCTCTTACTCATCTTTTTTTCATGTTGGCTCTTAATAGTTTGGGATTCATCCTCCTTTCAGGATAAATATTCGCGAGAGCTTTCTTTTCAAGGCTCCCGGCCTTTATTCCTGTGCAAACGTTTCTGCACCCTCCGCGCTTCTCCGCAGAGATCCACCTCCAATTATCTGGCCCCTTCAGCCACTTCTGAAGTCCCCCTGCCTCAGTACTCTGTGCCCCTCACCTGCAAGTCCCTGCCCCTCTCCCCCNGCAGCCACAGCGGCGGCGGCGGCGGCAGCAGCAGCAGCAGCAGCAGGAGCAGCGGCGTAGAGGGCTGCAGCCCGGGCGGACGCGCGGAGCCGAGCTGGGCACGGCGGCGGCGGCGACAGCGGCCGGGATGAGTCAACTGATCATTTAATGGGGGCAGAGACGGCAGCGCGGGGGAGAGCGAGCGAGAGCGAGCGAGGCAGAGAGAGAGAGAGAAGCAGCCCCGTCCGGGGACTCGCGCTCACACGCACGCACACACACACAAACACACACACACACCTCTCCCTGTGCCACCCAGCAACAACCGGCCTCGTCACAACAACAGCAACAGCCGCCCTCTAGCCCGGCCCGGGGACCGAGTCTAAAGCCGGGGCGACTCCAAAGGACGCTTCCCACCCCCCCTCTTGCATCTCGGGAAACTCCTCATCAGTTTTGCCGGGGTTTCTGGGCTGCCTTTCCCCCTAAGTCCTAGGGCCATTGTGGTGCTCGTTGTTTACCTCGGACTCCGGCTGAGTGAGAGCTCGGCGACTTTTTGGGGGGAGGGGGCGGGGAGTTCGTCGCTGCCGAGGCGGTGGAGGTGGCCGGGGGTGCCTTCAGATTCCCTCCCCCTCCCCCCCCCCNCTGGGAGAGGGTCCTCGGGGCTGCTATCAGCGAGGGCCGAGTCAAAAGTGGCATTTCAGTGCCTTTCCGGGGCGCTTTCCGCGACCTTCTGCCCCCAACCCTCGCTGTTCCCCGGTGGATGCCCTCCTTGGGGGTGCGAGGCTGTGGGAAGAAAGTTTAAGGTTTGTTAATAATTAGTCGAGCTTGTTGGGGAGGGGGTGGGGGCGATTGGAAGGAGGCGAGGTGGCCTTCCCCTCCCTGCGTTCTCCGGGGTTATTGGAAAATAATACTGCAAGTGACAGCCAGAAGTAGACTTTCTGTTCTCACACCCAAGAACCCGAGCGAGCAGGAGGGAGGGAGAGAAGCGAGGGGACCTTGCTTTCCTTTTTAGAGACCTTGTCCGCAGTGATTTTTTTTTTTTTTCCTTTTTAAGAGAATCCTCAGTCGCCACCTCGCCTCCCCAGCACCACCACAGTGTACAGCTCATAACGGGTTTTGCTTTGTTTTTACGATTTTCCCCCCAACGAATCACTTGTCAGATCAATTTTATCTTCTCCCTCCTCCCTACTTCCCACTCTCCCCTCCTCCCCCGTCGAAAACCCCGTTCTCTGAGGTTAGACATTTTACAAACCATATATGTTGTTTTTCGAATTGTGATTTTTTTTTTTAACCCCCCTCTCCCATGGCTACTCTTCTAGACGTTTATTTCTGCCCTTCCCCCGCTTAGGGGGGCGGGGGTAGGGGAAGAGAAAATAATACAATTTCAGGGGAAGTCGCCTTCAGGTCTGCTGCTTTTTTTTTTTTTTTTAATTAAAAAAAAAGGACATAGAAAACATCAGTCTTGAACTTCTCTTCAAGAACCCGGGCTGCAAAGGAAATCTCCTTTGTTTTTGTTATTTATATGCTGTCAAGTTTTGAAGTGGTGAGTTTCAGGTCGGTTTTGCTAATTTCACTCAGTAAAACTGCAGTGTTTCTGTTTCTAGATAGTACTTTGCTTCTTTGTCTCTTTAAAAGGTCACAGTGAAAGCTTGGCCTGGATCGTGCCGGCCATATGGAATGGATAAGGGCACAATCTCTTAAAATGTGATTATGGGGTTCTGTGGGGGCGAGCGAGGCGATCCAGCAAGGAACTGGTTGAAAAAGATCCCACGGTGCAAAAAATAGCTTCTTGAAACCAGAATTTTGTGCTTTTCTGTTTTCTTTTTAGAGGAAATAATAGCAGTGTCTGAGTTCATGGTTTAATTCAGCAATGGTCACATATAGACTTGTTTTATGGACAGGGAAATGGAATTTTGAGAAAGCAACCTGCATTCTGTGTGCCAACCAGACTTTACACTAAAATGTGTTTTAAAATGTGTAACTCAAAAGAAACTCCGAAGCCTGGCATCTGTTGAGACCATAGTTAGTTCCCGTGCTGTCAGTCCAGCAGGCCCCGTGCAGGCTGCTCTTTGCAGTACCAAACTGAGCTTTGGTGAACTTTAGCCTTGGGCACAGAGTTTAAATGAGTAAATTGGGTGTTTTATGTGCATGTAATTTTGCTTTATAATGTAAAGCTTTTTACAAGATGACTGAGTGTTTAATAGACTCTTATAGGTGGGTATTGGAAGGACAATTTTGCATGACCTGTATGATGTTTTGATTGTCAATACATTAACTAAATTATAATCTATCACTTTCATTTGCTGTACAGCTTATAATGCTGTTAAGCCTCATGACTACTTAATATGTTTTGTAGCATTAACTTTGATGCTGTAGTCTCCTCCCCCCTCCTTTTTTTCTCAAATTGCCCCACGGGTTAAGTATTTTCTTTTCAAATCGTATGTTTTAAAATTCATCATCCGCTCTAGGGTAAGGCAACTAATTTCAGAAAAAGCAGCTCTGTATTATAATCCACATGAAACGTTATAAACAGTGTTTTGAATAAGTTAATAATCATCACTCTCTAATTTTGGCTTTAGACGGTAGTTTAATATAATGGAAAAGAGTAATCTTGATAAAAAGTGGTTAAAAGAGGCACATTTATTGTTAATGAACCTCATAACCAAAAACAGATGGGACCTCGATCAAGGGTAAACCTTTAGTCCTCAGCGTGCCACCCTAGAGTACAAGGATAAATAGCCATTATTTCTCAAACTTTATAGTTCTTCAGTTGGCATTCTTAAGGTTGCTTCTAAACCAACCCCCCCCCCCCCCATTCACTCCTTTTCTTGATTATAATGGACAAAGTAATCTATGGTTTAACAGGAAAAAAATGCTTACAGAAGGGCCATCCTAATACAAGCTGGCTTTCAACAAACACAGGTCTCAATAGCTTCTTTGGTGAAATAATTTTTTTTTTTTTTAAGTACAAGATATGTTGAATTACCAGACAGCTGGAAGAAAGTGGTAATTATTATATTCTCTTTGGCTTTCCCAAATCTGATCCCCCTCCTCCTTAGTATTGGTGAGCTCCACACTTCAAGTACCATGAAAGCTTATAAAATAATTCTACTAAACCTATTCTTATCAGTTCCAGTTAAAACTGTATTTTAGAAGTGACTTTGATATCATGCTAATTGCTTTATCATAAGCTATGAAAATTGATGTCCAGCGTATAATATAACTGAAAACAATGATCTGTTAACACTTTTTGTGAAGTCCGTTAAGATGTTGACTTCACTGCATACTAGGATTATTTTTAAACGCTGGTGACTGTGCTTTACCAAAATCACCAATATTTTTTTTAAAAAGTGAGTTTAGCACTTCAATCTAATGTGTAGATCACAAAGTATTGTCAAGTCTTTTGCTATTTAAATTGTTAACAGCATTCTATTACTGAGGGACGCCTAAATATTAAAGCTAAAGCACATAAGTTGTAATGCTTCAGTACCTGGAATGTTTGAAGAAATCCTCTACCTTCCGTTTTCTTAAGGGTGAAGTGATCCAGTCACATGTTTGAGTCAGGTCTTGACTAGGTCTTTAACAGTGCACGTGATTCTTGAAACTAGAAAACTTGAAAAGTAGAAATCAACTTTTCTAGGAATCAACCTGTAAAGCCAGTGAGAGTTTAAAAAGCAGGTATTTACTACCTTCTTTTTGAGGTGGCACATACATATTTATTTTTCCTCATAAAAATTAAAACTATGTAAAAATGTAAACATACATAAGGTCTAATTGATATTTTGGACTGTGATAATCCTCCCATTCTTGATTAAAAGTGTTGCTGTTGTGTTCTGTAATGAGTTTCTAATTTTTAAAAATTGGGAGTACCTAAATGTGTTATTTTCTTTTTAACTACACTGGTGGTAATTGTTGTTCTACAAGTCAGCCCATTCCCCCCAACTTAGTTTTGTTGGTAGGTGACAGATTGTGCTTTTACTCTAATGTGTGTTGCTACTAGTCTTCACAAATTATTTTGTTAACTTGAAGGGAAATGTAATACTGTTATCTAGAAATACAGTAACATCTGCATGTTAAGCAATTTTACAGGTATGTTGTATTTGTGGAGAGAAATAGCTAGGGACAAAATATTTACTTGGTGTATCACATGGGGGGGGGAGAGAGAGAGGAAGAGAGGAAGAGAGAGGGAGAGACCCCTACCCAATTATAACATGTCTTCTTTTTTAAATTCTGGCAGGTGATCTTTAGAGGGTAACTGAGTATGGATCATTTGAACGAGGCAACTCAGGGGAAAGAACATTCAGAAATGTCTAACAATGTGAGCGATCCGAAGGGTCCACCAGCCAAGATCGCCCGCCTGGAGCAGAACGGGAGCCCGCTAGGAAGAGGAAGGCTTGGGAGTACAGGTGCAAAAATGCAGGGTGTGCCTTTAAAACACTCGGGCCATCTGATGAAAACCAACCTTAGGAAAGGTAAATACTTGGGAGCCAAAGCCTGAAAAGCTGCAAGCCCTTGTGTCTACTACTCGAGGCCAGTTTGTGTGGGGGTGGGAGAGGCAGAACATGTCTCTGTACGTCCTTTCCCCTGATTCTCTTTCTGATGTGAAATGAGCTACACTGCAGGCTGCAGTGTCCGTCTTGCTTGCAAAGTATAGGCTCTGTGCTCGAGTGCAGTACCTGACTCAACTATATAGACTGGAGACTTTGGATGTTTTGGATGGTAAGGACAGAGTCAAATTAATGGCCTTCCTGACACAAGGCTTCTGTTGATAAGGTGGTGTACTAGTAGAGGGTATGTGGGTGGCTGTTGCTTAAACTAACCCTGATTAAGAATAAGACACTTAGATTGTTTGAGTACTGCTCTAGCTTTTTCATAGGGTTACTGGCTCTAAGTCATTTTCTGAGATAATGGGAATCTTACCTGATACGGTGGAAAAGTTTTGCAATGTCCTTTTTTGTAGTTTATTTTCTTAAGAGCAAATTTATTATTGAGCAGTGAAAAACCTGATGATTCTAGTTGTTGGTTTTTTTGTTTTCTTTTTTAATATTTGCTACAGTTGAGTCTTTTTGATAAAGGGAGGGCAGACTTAGGCAAGTTTACCAAGGGAAGTGTGTAACTGTGTGACTCCTTTCTACCAATCTTTTAATTAAATTGATGAAGTTCAACAACTTTGGCTGTGTGTAGCATTGCTACATACGTAGGTCAGTGCCTATACTGGGTATAACGTGTGTGCCTTATAAGGGTCTTTATTTTGTCTCTGAATAACTGTGTACAGGACTCAGCTTTTCCTTACACTTGCTAAGCAAAGGATAAAAATGCCATCGTTTAGCAACCAAGAATATTAAGTAGGTAAAGTTAGAAGGCAGAGGAATTTCATTGTGTTTGATGCATAACATTTATCATACAATCATTTATTTTTTTCTTGGTTTGGCGAAAACAAAGAATATATTGATCCTGAAATGAACAGACACAGCAGTCCGTATTGTTAGATCTTTATCTATTAAAAATGGAAAAAGAGCACTTCAGCAAATTCTTTGGCCTCTACTCATGATTACCCTATTTATTGATTGTTTGCCAAGAATGTATGCATCTTAAGAAAGCCCGGGTAAGAGCATTAAAAATATAATTTATTACGGCTTTTCAAACTGAGTGCATTAATATTGTACTGTGAAGCACTGGGGCTCTATAAAAAAGACTTTCTGACGCCTGCAAACATATAAGTTCCATAAATTCCTAAATAGGAGATTTCAGCTGTCTCTGGTATTATGTGATATTTGCACAGCAAACTTTAATGCCAGGACAGTTTTAGACAAGGATTCTACAGACTTCACTGCTCCTTATGGCAGACGTGCTGTTTACACAGGCTCATAAACCTTTAGCAAAAGCGTCTAAGACTGCCTCCAGGTTTAAATCATGTGGTATTTTTAGCATTCGGCAGTGACCAGTGCGCTCCCCTTTTAATGCTGGAAGGTTACGAAGTTGCTGTAGTTGGAAGTCTGGCCAAACACTCGCACAAATAATCAGACAGTTCAGAGAAGGCTCCTGTTTAGCATTACTCCCAGTATCAAGAAGGCGACGGTGACAAGTTTCCTAGGAGCTTTAGCAGCTAGATTTGTAATTAAATGATTCTGTTGCCACTTATCAGTAGTCCCTCTAATTATCTATAGGGTATCTCGAAATAAAAGCCAGAGTAAATCCAATATGTTTCAACAGTTTGCAAAAGCGACAGTTATTTTCCTAGGTCTAAGGAGCATATAGTAGAACACGTCTGTATCGTTCTATAAGAGGAAAAATCAATGCGTATGTTTTTGTTGTACTAACCCAACTCTTTGAAGCCATCAGAACAGGGAGAGGAGAAACCAAAGTACAGTAATTTCACTTCCTGCTCAAATGTCTTTTTTTTTTTTAACGTTGCTTTCATAGGGACATATTTTTAAAATCCAGCTTAATTGTAGAAGGTTCTCAGCTTGCTTCAGACAACAAAATTACTAGAGCTTTTTGGTGGTGATGATGTGGGCTGGGTTTTTTTTTTTTTCCATCTTATTTTTCACGTGCATGGATTCTGTTTGACAGGTGCTAGATAAAAATTGTGGCTGAGATGAGAAAGCACTACTTAAGAAAAAGAGATTGGATGTTTTTGTTTATTTGTGTAGGAAATTTTGCCAAAGTACCTTCGAGCCAAGGAAGAAATCACCAGTTTGCATGTTGCTATTTTTGCTGTGGTCTTCCCAAGTCTTCTTCTGATCCCTGACAGGTTCTCTCTCTGGTATAAAACAGATGAATGAATGACAAGAATATTGGCAAGCTCTGTGGCTTGTTTTTCATGCCTAGCCTGTTGGGTACCTCCGAATGAGTTTGTGAGCTTTCCTAAGTAAACCTGAAGGGGTTTATTTGTCAGAGCTAGAATCTCTAGTGAACAGTTCGCAAAGGCTTTGGTGAAGATGCACATGTAAAAAATGGTAGCTGTTTTACTGCCAGCTTTTGTTCAGCATAAACAAGAAAACAGAGCATGTGGAAAGGGCATCACTGATGTCAGTAGGATACCCCGGTTTTTAGCTCTGGTTGGCGTGCACTAGAAATCTCCAGAAGTTGGTAGGATTCTGTGGGTCCGGGGGACAGAGCTGGTAGAGGCATTAATGTTAGAGGACTAATTGGGGATCCTGGGTGCCCTGTTAAAGTAACCCTTGTCATCATTTATGCTAAAGATGATACCCTCCTGGCAGTTTGCCACAGTACAGTTCAGACGCATCTGCTTTTAACCCTTTTCCGTATATCACTGGAAGTCTGACAGTGCTCTGCATAAACACCTTGAAGACTATAGCATTCCGCGATTTCAGTTTTCTAGAAGCCTCTGTTCTAAGAGTGGTGTGGCCTGTGCTTATTAATCGTCTGGCTACTGAGTTATTACATTGGATTAAAGTAAATAGAGAACACATCAAATGTATGCAGGTTCCTTTATCCTAATGTGTCCTTATGAGGCCAGTTTCCTTTTCTCTGTCTCCTCACATGTAACAGAGATTGTTTATTTTAAAGACAAGTGGTTACTGTGATATCTTTTTAGTCAGGTAGATTAAATGAGTAGCCATGAAAATAAATCTTAATTATTTGCATTATGCACATAGTGAAATCTTATATTGCGAACATCAGTTTGGTTAAGTCTTGTGTTTCTCTTCTGGAACTGTTAAGTAAAGATCTTAAAAAAAGAAGAAATGCTAATAATTTTATAGTCAAAGATAATCTGGACACGAACAGGACAAGTTCAATATTAACAAAAGCATGTAGGAAGCGTGAAGGTGGGTTCCTCTGAAGACCACTACAGTGAGTTACATTTTCACACTGTATACCTCCTCCAGCAGATCAGGCAAGATACTTCTCTCTCGTCAGCATTATTGTTTGATCCAAAAGGTAATTCTGCATTCATTGATTTTGGAAAATACACTGTTGCTATTAAAGCAGCGCCCAGATTACCTTAGGACCAAGTCCACATTTGATTTAAATATTTCTCTTACAACTTTAAAAAATAAAAGAAGGCATATGTGTGTGTGTGCATGCCTGTATTTCTGTGCCCTGCCTGCCTTGGAAACACAGTCTCCCCTTCTCTCACTGTTGGGAAGATTTATTTTCACGGCTTAGTTTTTCCTACCCCCCCGCCCCCACCAGATTGTATATCTGAAGATTGTTGGTTTGCGTCTCTTTTTCTCTGTCTCTTTGATAGGAACCATGCTACCAGTTTTCTGCGTGGTGGAACATTATGAAAACGCCATTGAATATGATTGCAAGGAGGAGCATGCGGAATTTGTGTTGGTGAGAAAGGATATGCTTTTCAACCAGCTGATAGAAATGGCATTGCTGTCTCTGGGTTATTCGCATAGCTCTGCTGCCCAGGCCAAAGGTAAATAATGCATACGTGGGGTTGGAAAGATTGCTTGGCATCCTTTGTTTACTTTGCAGAGAAAGCCCTGAATATTTTTATTCAAAGAACTGTAGCCTGTGTGTTACATTGGTTCCTTATAAACTGTGGGTTTTAAAAATTGGCTTAATTCAGTTTGGTTTAGTTAACACACATTTTGCTCGTGTGGAATGTCGAGGTAGATTTTTTTTTTTAAATTACTTCAGCTGAATCATTAGTATGCTTATTGACCTTAATAATCTGCTCCACTGAGGACCCACAAGGAAGTGAGGAGCGTATTTGAGCAGATGGACTGTTGAGAGTCAATTTGCATTTATGACTGAATATCTAGTTCTGTTTCTTTTATTCTGTTTCTGATGGTTTTATGGGCTGTAAAGTATTTTTCAATGCTGATTCCCATTGCAATAGAGAATCTTATCTAAATCGTAAAGCCATTTAGAACTGGTTCAGCTATGTCTTATTAGAACTTCCTGTAAGTTAGGAAAATGTGGCCTATGCATAGGTTTTATTGATGGGGTTTTATTTCCAAAATAATAAACAACCCTTCAGTCATTTACATAATTTTACAATTTGGAAAGCTAAGCTGTGAATATTTTCATTGACCTGCCTTTTAGAGGGAAGGGAATCATTCAAACAGAAATCACAATATTGCTTGCGGTGGGGGGCAGTGTAAAAAACACGGACAGCGACAGCCTCCTACTAGAAATATTATCTGAAGGGTGAAATATTTAGTGACATACTCTCTTTATCTGGAATAGGGCTGATCCAGGTTGGAAAGTGGAATCCAGTTCCACTGTCTTATGTGACAGACGCCCCTGACGCTACGGTAGCAGATATGCTTCAAGACGTGTATCATGTGGTCACATTGAAAATTCAGTTACACAGGTGAGTCAGGGCAGCACTTCTAGGGCAGAACGCGTTCCATGCCTGCTCTCTGGAAATAAAGCATCTCTGGTCAGCCTTTGATTTTTATTTACGGTGTGTTTCAGCAAGGTAAATCCAAATTGATTTTATTATTTTGCCCCTTCTGCTTTATTTTCCTCACTTCAGTGTATATTTAAAAGCAGCTCCCCCACCCCCCAATTTGTAGGTTTTACGCAGGATATCAGAAGACAAGACTTTTTATATTTAGTCAATTAAATGATGCATTACAAGAAGGCATTTTACATAAAGTTTACTTAAGAGAAAAATATTTTTGCATATCATGAACAGTGCCATCTGTGTACATTTTGTGAAAGAATGCCTTATTCACTATTGCCGCGATCATATTTATTTATATATTTTTTTACCATTTTAATTCGTATGAACAGAGTCACGAAAGGAAAACAGTTAATACGTTAATGCTTTTCACGATGGCTCGTGAGAAAGCAGTACACCTTAAATTGTCTTCCCAAGCGCATCAGAGCAGGAAGGTAGAAGTAACATGAAAAAATAGCCACCACAGGCAGCTGATGTATAATTCATGCATCGATACAGCAGATGTGTTGTATAAAGTAATTAACTAATCGGAACAATCAGGAGACCGAGAGCAATCTCCAGATGCATCTGTTTGATGCGCAAAATGAAATCTGTCTGTCTTAAAGGAATGTTCTGCAGCGGGATGCAATCTTGTAATAATCCCCTTTCTAATCTATGTCTCAAATAGTTGCCCCAAACTAGAAGACTTACCTCCCGAGCAGTGGTCGCACACCACAGTAAGGAACGCTCTGAAGGACTTACTGAAAGACATGAATCAGAGTTCGTTGGCCAAGGAGTGCCCCCTTTCACAGGTACTTAGCATAGCATGTACTAAATAATAAGCCGTCACGGGCAGCCCTGATTTGAGGTGTGACGGGGCTCCACAGTCTAAAGCAACTGGTATCTGTCAAATTTGCAAAGTGACTTCACCACTGGTGACTTGAAACAATATGCCTGATTTATTCTGGACAGAAGCCTTTACACTTTTTCTCCCTTGAGGAAAAGAGTGAAGGAAAAACAGCTCAGCAGAAGACTGTGTTAGCTTCTTTTTAGACTCCTCTTCTGAGTGTTCTGAGCACGGAAACTACATTCTCCTTAGCGTCCTGACGTAAGAAAGAGTCAAGGTTGTATAACCTCCAGGAACGTTTGGTGAGGGCGAGTGGCGGTGTGAATGTTAATGGGAAATGTCACCATGCTACCTCAATAAAACAAAAAAAAAAAAAGACAGTTTTGAGATATTTTATCCGTTAACAAAAAAAGGAAAAAAGCATTTAGTATAAATGATTATAAAAATATGAAGTTTCTTTCCTGTAACTAAAGGTTGAGTAGTTGTTGAGATTTTGTCACCAGTTTTGTGGCATTGGTTTACTTGTTTTGCTTTGTTTTTTGGTGGAATTTTATTCTGTCCTCTGAGATTCCTGTCCTGTTACCAGAGATTCTTGACATGATGTTACCAGAGATTCTTGACATGAGACAAAGGTTTATCATTGTTGTATTTGATATTTTAGAATGAATTTTTGTGAAGTGCCGCTAAAACTCTCGATGGAGACTGCCCCCCCTTCTAAATGTCAAACCAAACATCGGTTGTGATAATGCTCAGCTGATCTCACATAAGAAGGGGTGCTGTGAACCCGCTCTTCATGGTCTGCTTGTGTAGTCGCTATGTGATCGTGTTAGGATGCCACCCCTTGGTGTCACACCCAATGTGAGGCCATCCCGTGATACAGTATGGTTCAAGTACAGTCTAACAGGAGTCTTACCTCATTTTGAAGTTTTTCTTTTCTTTCAAGTTCAAAACGTAATTCTAAGTGTTAGTCTGTCAGTCACTTGAATGTGAACCACATGACTCTGCTGTGAACATTTCTGCTGTTGAGATTTTCTCAGAATGTATTTCCAGCGTGATGCTCGTGAAGGTACTGGTACCTTCGGAAGGAAGATTGTGGGCTTTTGTGCTACTGTTTCATGGAAACTCCATGTATCTCCCGTTGCTGCGTTACAGTCCATCAGCTGTACTTTGATATTTGTTAGCAGTTATAGGAATGAAGCAAATGAGTTAAATTTATAGTTAATTATGGCTTTCTGTATTCTTGTAAGGTAAGCTGTAGCCATAGGTAAAATATTTTTTGCATTGCAGGTGTCAAGTTCTTGGAATCCAGGGCAAATTCTTTTTGTCATTTTAGCTTATTTCCTTCTATCTTCCCTCTCTCACCCTTGGAGTAGAGAGGATGTGAATTTATAACCATCGAATAAAAGTAATTTAAATTAATTAAACACAGTTAAATCAATAGGATGATATAATGAAGCAGGTGACTCTTACATCTGGGACTTTGGGTTTTGCAGACAACTCCAGATAATGTCACTTGGTTACTAGCATTTGAAAATTTGAAATGTCCTAGAAATAAACTTTCTTAAAATTCATAGTTAAAACGTGCATAGCCCCAGTAGAGGAATGTCACGTATCTATCTACGTGTTGCTAAACATCCCATTGATTTTGGAAGGAAATTCAGGCCAAGATTTAAGGCGTTTACTGTGAGCTGGAGAAGAGGATGCTAGCACAAGTATTTATTGATATAAGCAGTGAGGACTAATTGTTAAATGACATCAGCATTCAGCCAGTAAACTCCACCTCACTATAGCTTATAAATATAATTGTGAATTTACTTAATGTTATCATGGGAAATGAATTGAATATGGACAATTATAACATTAAACAGAATGACAATATGAAATCCGGGGCTTGGTTTTGGAGGCCTCCGCTGGTGCGTTTCTGTAGAGAAGCCTTTTGAAGAACATGTGACGGTGTGCAAGTTGGAGACCCTGCTGTAAGCACGAAGTGGCGAAACTAGGCTCTGACTTCACCCTCAGTTGTAATTACAATTGTCCTCTCTTCAAAAATAGCTTGTGAAAAAACTGTGCGTAGTTTACCAGTGGCAACAGATATTTGAGATTAATGTTTAATATCATGGAGAAAAATGCACCTGTTCTTTACATGAGGGAGATACTTTCTACTCTGCTGCTCCATCTTTTCTTTCTTTCTCTAGAATGAGTCCACAAACCTTGGTACTTAATGCGGAACGCTGTAATAATGAACTGTTTTCCATTTGCTTCTTTATTTTCTTTTCTGCCATAAGTTATGAAAGAAGAGAAAACCAGGCTCTGTAAGGCCGTAGCCCAAAATATATGCTGAGCTTGGCAAAGATACCTTCTCTCCCCTGTGGTTGAGATACAGGGATGAAGATGGCATTGGGAAAAATGTCTTGCAAGTGGACATTTCCTCAGCCTTCCACAAAATGGTACCTAACATGGCGGAATGCTCACTGTTGAGGCTTGTTTACCCTCTCCACCTCTCGTGGAGTTTTCATCTAGTCGCTTGAGAATTTGGAGCATGCAGTCTAGCATATGCATTTTGCTGTACATTAAGAGTTTTGCTGAATATGATAAAATACCTCAGCAGCAAGTATAGCTGTAGGGCCCCTTAATGTTAGCTTAGTAGCATGTTCGCCCTGTGGACCTTAGTTCAGTTGTTCCCTTTACAGAGTAGAGGCCGGGAGGTGAAACCAGTGGGAATCCAGCAGGCGTGTGCTTGGGGTGCCTGAGAAGCCGTTCCTCCTGTGGGCTGATCTCTGGAGGATCACCCCACACTTGTTAGGCAGATGTCCTTGGAGTATTAGAATTTGGTTTTTATCCTTCCCAGGCTCCTCTTTGGACAGATGAAGAAGCCAGTGATCCTAGAGGTTAAAGTCAAAATGCTGGTTAGTGACCAGAAATCCTTTTCCAAGGATAAATTTTGGAGTGTGTTGATTTTAAAGTGTACACTTAGGTTTTCGTGCAATAATGTCTGATGGTATTTGCAAGGCTTCCTCCAGCTGCAGAAATTCTATAAGGGTGCATGTGGTTTGATTTATAACCAAGCCTTTACTTCTGTTACTGCTTTCCTAAATCATGAATCGGCCCAAATAGATTGACATCCATCTATTAAGTTTTTGTACCACATGTTTATTTTTATAAAAACATGCTAAGATGCAAACACTTAGTTCCTTATGGAGCCGAAGTTGGTCACTTTCTCGTCACTCTTACTTTTTTCAGTGGACGTGGTTGGCTAAGGTGGGTGTTGTATTCCGAACTGTAAGTAAGAAAGAATAAATCGGCTTGGGGACAAGAAAGCCGGTGGTCATAAGAACATGGAGTGTATGGATTCGGGAGGCAAATGGGAAGTTAAAAAGAAGTAAACGTTTTGATTTACAATAAAACATTTCACATTCATTTTAGTTTTCCCTGAAGTTTTAGAAAGTGAACTTAAGCCCTGGATAAATATATATACATTCAGTACAAGGATAGATTCATTTTGTTGAAAGGTCAGTGATTATTTCTCTTAGCCTAACTAACCTCTTTCTTCTGAAAACATTTAGGTCAGATATTCCTGAGAAATTTTAATCTGATACATGCATTTTTATCACCTCTACCCCACCATATATACACGCACGCATGCACGCTTACATATCACACCTTGCACATTGGTAAGGGACTGGCTCACTCTCTATTTTCATTTCTCACCAGGAGATAAGTAGCTCCAGGCCCAAGTCCTATATGAAGTAGGTGAAAATTGTCATTTTTATTTTCAAGTAGCAAGATACATACAAAATATATTTAAGTTTGAATGTTTCATTTTACCATTTCCCCCATGCTGGTTCTGTGAAACTTGACACTCACTGCCATAAGCATTTAATAAGGACCTCTGTGCTGAGTTGATTTTCAGTCTATATGATGCAGAACTCCAGAGCAGCAACTTAAAAATACATATCAGTTATACTGCAAATACATGTTTTTTAAACTGCACTTTTGCATTATTGTTTTATAAGTTTTAGACCGGAATGACATTTCTGAAAAACTTTAAATAAACAATAACTCTCTAGAGGGAGCGCCTGGGTGGCTCAGTCGGTCTAGCGTCTGACTCCGGCTCAGGTCATGATCTCATGGCCAGTGAAGTCAAGCCCCGCATCTGGCTCTGTGCTGTCAGCCTGAAACCTGCTTCAGATACTGTGTCTCCCTCTCTCTCTCTGCCCCTCCTCCACTCATACTCTGCTTCTTTCTCTCTCTCTCAAAAATAATAAACACTTAAAAAAAAAATCACTCTCAAGAGAGCATCCAACATCAATATTCATATATTGTGTTTCATCTGAGAGTCTAACCCTATGAAATTTATTCACATATTCACATACCTAACTCATTCAAAACTGTGTATTGACAGTCTGCTGTGTGAGAGGCTTCCTGTTTTCTATGTAGTAATGAGGATGATACACCTTAATAGTTGAAATAATAATTTTTATTTAGTGCTTTTGACATAGGATGGGCAAGTCCATCACCCAAAGCGGAATATAGTTTTGTAGCCTACTCACAGTGGAGGAAGCTGAGAGAGTGAGTGTTTAAATGAGTCTCATGGTTACATAGCTGCTAAAGCAGAGGGGAAAGAATTCACACCCAGAGCCTGTGAACTTAACCAAATATCCTTCTTGGTCATATATAGATGAAGGACTTTTTTTTTTTAAGGCTTCCTCAAATTAATTTGATGCGTTTTATAAAATACTTCCATTTCCCTGAAGTGATAACTCCTTCCAGTTTTCCAATTGCATTTATTCTCATTGCCAAAATTTTGCTTTAGCAGATGTGTTTTTGATTTTGTTGTTTGCACATTGACTTGCTTTGAAAGTATTACGGTTTCATGCCCCCAGTTTAGAAGTGAGAGGGTAGTTTAGACCAGAGGGACTAACTTCTGGGCTAATCCGGTGTTTGGGAGGTTCCAAAAGGTTTAACAGCTCTGTGGCAGTCACTTCCTCCCCCACCCTGTCACATCCTTCTGGATCAGTAGGTGTAATTGAGCTAATAGCCCTTTATTTTGAACCCCAAGACAATGTTAGGCATTTGCATTGGAGACAGTGGGCACTTGAATTTCTTGAGTCTATTTGCAAGTATAGACCTTCGTCAGCCACTGGCCTGATATGATGGATGAGGATATAACTAGCCAACTCCATTTAAAAATAGAGCGTTTCCTGTGTGAGATGTGCTTGTAGGATTTTGTACTTGCCCCTTCCTGTTATAATACATAAATCTTGTTAGATACATAAACTTTTTTAAATTCCAAGACTTTTCCCAGTCCTTACCGAACTGACCATGGGAATCTATGGTTATGAACATCTGCTTTGCCAGGCACTGAAGTACTTGATACTGATTGGATTTCACTTCCGTTTTCAGCAATTGTACTAATGGCGAGATTCATAAAGGAAATGGGAAACCAGTCTTATATGGGGAGTAGTGTGAATTGCCATTTATTTCCTCTGCCTTCGTTTTTGAACCAGTTATTCTTCATTCTCTTTGAACTTAGTTATCTGCTCTGCGTTAATATTGATAATATATAGAATTTACAATAGAAGAATAAAAATGTGCTCCCAATTGCACGTGTTCCTTTATAAATCCCATATAGCAGGCTCATTTTTAGCTGATTTAGATACATAAGGATTTTAGCGTAGCTTGATGTTAGCTCTCTGTAACCTTTCAGATATATTAATCAAAAAAGCCAAACTTAATAAAGCATCTAACTTAAAATGGATTGATATCAAATATTTTATAGCTGCTATCTTTTCACAATAGGAAAACATAAAAGAGTTTAAGCCATGCCAATTTAGAGAGTGCTTAACAATGTGTAAGTACTTCATTTTCACTTAATAGATTTTTACCTGTGCTTTGTTTTACATCTGAACAGGTTTCCTTTGACCTCAAAATCAACTAATGCAAGGAAAATTACCATATCATGAGAGCATTTCCCCTATTTTTTTTCTTTCTGACTTGCAGAATAATAAATACTGCCAAGGTTGGGGAGTAGAGCTGGCCTGGAAAGAGCCTATTAAATGCTATTTTCTAACTATTTTTTTTAAAGTTAACCAGATCATGCTAATCAATTTGATTTTCTTGCTTAAACACAGCTAGTTTTAGAGTGCTTTTGGAGTGTCTTTTTTTTTTTTTTCCACAACTACTACGTACATTTCAAGTTGGGCTCTATCTGGACTTGCTTTTTAAACCTGCTTTGTTTCATGTCCGATTTGGCCAAACAGACTCGTAAACAAATAAACAAAAGACCTTGAATTCAGAATAATCAAAACAAACAGATATACGCACCCAATTTTTTTTTTCCTGTTTCATTGGAAACTGCTTGATCATAACGTGCTCCGAGTGTAAAAAACATAAGAGAGCCTTTAACATAACAGGAGAGAGCCTCAGCCCGGCTCTGCAGCTCATTGCCAATTGAAGTAAGGAACGCTCTGGCTGTTGGGACTTTTAAATCTAGACTTAAAAGTTATTTGTTCTGTTTAGCATTTTTAAAACGATTCTATTAGGAATTGTATGTGCTTCAGTTTTAATTTTAACTCATAATGATTGTAAAGCACCCTGGGATGCTTGCATGAAGGGCGCTTCAGAAATGTAAGATTGTATTGTGTTCTAATATGCAGTATTATTATGGGGTCCTGGCGTTTCACAGCAGACAGTTCGTAAGGTTGCAGAATTCCTCATTGTAGGGAAGGTAGCTGACATCCTTCAGACATCCTTCAGCAGTCTTTTGTTTCCTTTCATTTTTACTCTAAAACTTTATCTTCTCTAGCCATCGTCTTTGTCTTTACTTTCTTCTTTCAAAAATACTATCTTTTCCTGCAGTATTTTCCCATAAAAATGCTAATCTAATTTAGTTTACTCAGAAGGGTTAAAGATGCAAACCAGATGATAGGTTGAAAGTTAAGAAAAGACTAACGCTTCGTTGGCATCCCTCGATGTCACATTTTTACCTCATCCTTGGGTACCACTGACTGTCCTAGGCTTGTCCCTTTCTACTGTCAATCCAGCATTTATTCTCAGGCAATTAAAAAATGTGGAGCTACCTGAGACAAGTATTAACTTTATGAAACGACACAATAGAATTTCCAGAGGTGTATTGAACCTTCTGGGTTATGATAACATAGAACAGAGCCTAATTTCGTTTTCTTCATATTTCTTAATGGAACTATTTCTTGATGTGATGTATTTCTTCAGCAACTTCATTCTGTCACTTTTTATGTGAGTCTTTGTGTGTCATTGCTCTTTGCCATCACTTTAATTAGTGAGCTTGTACCATTCGTTACCTAGGAGTCAAGAATGTGAGCTCCGTCATTACTAGCTCTGTCAGCTCTGGGAAGTGACTCTCCATGCCTCAATTTCCTCATCTATAAAGTAGGAAGGTAATAGCACCAATTCTTCAGGATTGTTATGAGAATTACATGAAATAATGCTTGTTAAACATTTAGAACATTGCTCAGTTCTAAAGTGTACAATAACTTTGGCTGTTTTTCTACAACATGATGATTGAGAGGTCGAAATTACACGGAGGGATGCTTCTAGTCATCTAAGAACCTTCTGCTCCATAGAAGATTTCAATGCCGACTCTTTATGGAAACAACCAAGAACTTTTCATTTGTGGAAAGATCAAAGGACTGTATTATAGTCCATCCTCACCTGTGAGGGACACTTTTAGCATCATCCTTTGAATCATTACAAAGTTCCGACGTATTTTAACATGGAAGCAGGGGAAGGCTCAACCTTGTGCTTTAAATAACCCCATTTGCAAGTTAAGCAAATAAGGTACTTTAGATTACACAGTGTCCAGAAAGCATAAAGATGCCTCAGGGGACTGTCCTCTAGGTGGGAGCTCGTCTGGTGTCCTTTTAGTGAACTCCCCTTACCCCCACCCCCTGCATGCTGGGCTCCATCCTGCCTTTGTAAGCCTAACATAGTACTTTCCACGCCATTCTGAAATTATCTGCAGACTAACTATGCTCACCTTACATGGTGATTAAGTGTCACAAAGGGCCTAAGTCTGATTCATCATCATGGCCGCAAGTCCTGGCACACAGTAGGATCTCAGGAATATTTGTGAAGCTGATACAGCCTCATAGGATTTTCAACATGTTATAAATGTCACTGCCATGTTAATTTCATGAACTAATAAACTATGTCAGTAGTTTTATTAGTATTTTATAGATACTCTGATCTATAATATCCCACTGTACAAAATATTTCTCCCATTATACCTCTGAATTTTTAACTTATCTAAACGAGAGCAAATTCTGAATTTTTCTTTAAGGAAACCTACTGATACTCCCAAGTTGTCCTGTATTTTTGCTTCTGTTACAGTGTTCTCGGATATATGTACAAATTTACATGTTTGTAAGCAGAACAGTGGTCTTGGAAGATACAAGGGATCCAGAGATGTAAAATATGCTGCAAAAGATCTAATTATATGTCACTGTTAAGCACAACCTTTTAACAATATATTTATATGCACATCTGAATTTTTTCTTCCATAATCGAACATGTATTTCAGCATCAAAATGAACTTTTCATTTTGGCTCAGTTGTGTTATATTTGAGATCCATGCTTTTTTACTGTTAGTTCCATTTGTCCATTTCTCAAATTTAAAAATAATATAAAGAAGGAAAATTTCAATAGCCGAGTCAATTGATTTATATTCAAAGATGGTGATGCTGCCAACATAGAAATGCTAACAGTCAGTACCACCCCATAGGGGGTCACAATGTCCATTCCTGAATTGATGGTCTAAAGTCCACATTTGGCATTGGAGACTCTGTTTAGGGCTATAAATGCATAATGTGTAAAAGTCCTCTGTATAAAGGCCTGGAATCACCTGAATTTAGGGAGAGCTGCAAGCGTAGATAACTGTTCAGCCATTCCAGAATGGGCTGTAGGGACTCGGTTTGTCCACCATTCTGCCTGAGCACCAGCTCAGGCTGGAGCACAGCCTCCAGAGACGGACAGGGCACATTATCTCTTGATGTCCATCCTGTGCAACATTTTTACCATTTCACTATAACTCCTAAAGAGGTGATTACCAGAATACAGCAGTTTCCAAAACTGTGAAGCATTTTCATAATATTGTTAAAGGCGAGCCAGGTTAATTTGATTTCCCTCTGTGACCTAATCCAGAAGTGACGTTGGTTTATATTTATTGAGTAGACATGGTAAGGCTTGGTTAACAACTAACAGCAACTAAAAGACACAGAAATCAAGGACAGGATTTAGCCCGTCATCTGTGAAATCTTGGATCAGATATGAGGGGATCCACGGACTCTGTGATGGGTGTCTGAGGGTTTGTGCAGACCCAGAAATTGTAAGTCACTTTTGGGAGTGTATGTAGAGAGAGCTTCTACAGGTTTCTTGAGATTCCCAAAGAGAGTTTTATGGTTCCATAAAAAGCTAAACTCTGGACTGTCTTTTCTCCCCAAGTTTTAGGCAGTATGGCTTAAAAATCTTCCTAGTGTTCATATGAAGAAAGAATGCAGAGAAGGAATATAAAATCTGTAAAGAGTTACAGAGCCTAGTTCTAGTACAGTTGACCTTTGAACAACACAGGGTTAGGGACACTGACCCCCTGCATGGTCGAAAATCCATATATAACTTTTAATTTCTTAAAAACTTAACTGCTTTCAAGAGTCTCTCATGGTTTGACTCTTGAATGCTGACAAAAACTGAGGACTGATGGATGTGGGGGGGAGGGGGGATGGGCATGGAGGAGGGGATGAGCACTGAGTGTTATGTGGAAACTAATTTGACAATAAACTATTTGTAAAAAAAAAAAAACAAAAAAAAAAACCTTAACTGCTAACAGCCTGCTTTGACCAGAAGCCCTACAGATAACGTAAAAGTTAACATATTTTGTATGTTACATGTATTATATACTGTATTCTTACAATAAAGTAAGCTAGAGAAAAGAAAATGTTAAGAAAATCATGAAGAAGAGAAAATACATTACAGTTCTGTACTATAAAAATGTCTGCATATAAATGGACCCATGCGGCTCAAACCTATGTTGGTCAAGGGTCAACTGTATTTACTTTTGAAAAGAAAATGGATTCTAACTACTTCAGTCCTTTCACTCTGTGGCTTAAAGTTTTTCAGAGTGCTTTATTTAGGACCCTTGGCATTTAACACAAATTTGCAATTTTTCTTGTGCTGCGTCTAAGTACAGATACTAGAAATTTTAATATCCATAGAGGACGAGAGATTTAACTACACAAGGACCATCAGAGAAAGAGTGAGCAAGCATTCCTCAAATTTCCAAGTTGGTACAGAGTGCT
This sequence comes from Crocuta crocuta, assembly GCF_008692635.1. NCBI lineage: Eukaryota > Metazoa > Chordata > Mammalia > Carnivora > Hyaenidae > Crocuta > Crocuta crocuta. Next base: position 3,582,120 of record NW_027551570.1, read on the forward strand.
TAAAAATCAGAATCTTAGGAAACAATTTTTGNTTCCATTTGGAGTAGGATAATGTTTATAATGGTGGGTGTATTTTTAATAATCACATTATAAATAAGAAACCAGGGGATTTTAACCTTCCTAAAAATAACCCTATAGTTGGGACATTTGCAGTGAATGCCTAAGAATGGCCGATGTGCATTACAGGTGAATCTTCTTAAGTCATTGAAGAAGACCCTATAGGACCTCTGTTTGGGAATACATGTAGATTTCATAGACTCTGAAAGCTGTTAGAAGGGACCCTGGAAATTCTTTAATTCAATCATGTTGCAGGCGAACAAACGTAAGCTGCTGTGCAATTAATTTGAAATATTACATACCCTCAGTCATAATACACCTTTTAACAGATATCTTCTAATTTAGGCTCTTTACTAATGTATTCAATTAGTTTGAATAAGAAGGTGTCAGTATGGTAAAAATTTCTAGAATAGGTACTTCTACAAAACGACAGAGTAGAGAATCTGGTCGAAAGGTAATATCTGGGTGTTAGGGAAAATTACTTTATGTGGAAAAACCATATGAACTGTGAACCAACATTTTCTTTAAAAATTATGAATTGGGTATTTAAATAATTAAGTAAAATGTGTGTGCTTTGAAATTCTCACGTTTTCATTTTAGGAAATGCCAGAAAATTAAAAAAGATTTAGATGTGTTTTTTTTGTGCTTCCTTTTGTATTGGAGCTTTGTACAGAGATTCCATTTTTAGCATGGTACAAGGGTTACTTTCTGTGAAAATGCCATTTTCAGGCACTGGGATCGATCAAGATGGCAAGAGCCATAACTATGACAACTGGAGTTTAAGTAAAATTTATAAGTGATTAGTCTCTTCTCAACAAATTGAGATTCCGAATATGCCCCAGTTGTATCTCCCAAGAGAATGGCTTAGAGAGCAATAGAGGATCCAGAGGGAAAGATTTGGGGAACATAAGCTAACATGCACAAACAGAGTATTACACTTAAAAATCCTGCCATTTGCTTCTCATAAATTCAAGCCCATTTCCCTACCTTCCCACCCCCAAATACCAGATGGGGGACTACCTGTTAATTTTCAACAAATTCGTTCCATGTCACCATCTCGTATGATGCCTTTTAGAGCTTGTTTGTAGCATTTGGTATCCTTTGGGATTAAAAGAAAACTCCATTTGCCAAGAATCTCTATTAAAATCGTATTTGAACATGGAGTTGATTCCATTTGATCCAAAATTAAAGTCTGACCTTTGAGTTTTTCACATGCATATGAAACACCGCTGTGAGACTGGGCCCATAGGCAGACAGGACATAGAGAAAGAGGAGGGACCTCAAAGTGTATGAAGTTACATTTCTCAAAAAATAAAAATGTAAAAGAACAGGGAGCCAGCAGTTTGACAGATTGTTCAGTAAATGCTCATTTTATTGAAAATTATAAAAAGGTGCTTAATGCGTCTGTGCCATTAATACAATACATAAAAAGGTTACTGTCAAGATTAGCGTTCCAGTCCTGAAAATTAACTATAGGGTTTTATGCATCACTCTGCATCGACTGAGAAGTTAAAGGTTGCTGCATATACGTTTTACATGCACGGGCATTTATTTCAGAAAACAATTATTTTAGACTTTATGCCAACGACATTAGCAGTAATGTGCTTTCATTTAAAACATGAACATAGCAGATATATATTACAGACAAGGTAGAACCATGAAAATCCCCTTACAGAATTCAACCTGGGCGAGATTATTTCCCTTGCCGTCTCTAGAGTATTCCAATTCAAAACATACATTCCTTCCTACAGAAAAAGATATTCAGATTCCTTAGTTGAAATTAATTAGCATTCAGAAACCAGATAGCATGTTTTTGGGTATTCATGAGATCTCTGTTTGAAAAAAATGTTTTTAACTTGTAGAAATGTGTTGCAACACACAGATGGGAAGAAAAAGAAAAAAAAATCTCTTTAGCAAGCACTGTGTGTAAAAGGAATATTACATTTTGCACGCTCCTGATTGCTCTGTGTAAACAGTTTTTGACATCTGTCTTTATAGTTTTCGAGGAGAGGAAGACTTTGTTAAAAGAATCATTTTTATACAGCAGTCACCATTTCAGTCTTGCTTTACCTGTATTATGAAAGCAGATGGTCTGCATGTCTTTTGAATATTTATAACTATCAAAAACAATCTCTTGCTATTCACCCTTAGGCTTATGAGATGTCAGGACTGTTCTGGTTGAAAAAAATCATCCTGGGTGTTTACAGAAAGAGGATTACATTAAGCTGAAATGACTATACATTTTCCAGTTTAATATTTGTCCATCAGCTGTTTAATCGTATTTAGATAATTGTGTAAATAAGATGTTGTAGCCTTTGCCCTCTCTGCTGATGGAGCCTGAAAGCTTTAAACATGGGTGAACCACCATTTTGTAGATGATCTTGCTACCTCCTCCCACCTCAGTAAAACCATCAGCAAGTCTTTGGTAAGTTTCAATCATCATATCACAGTCCTGTTTTAAAAAAAAAAAAAAAAAGTGCACCAAAAGTCAGTATGGAGATCAGATGAAATGCTAGGGAGCTGCTGGCTTCCGGGACAGGCTGTTTAGTTTATTAGAGTATATCGTAATATGCAAATATGGTACAGCACTTCAATTACCCTTTAAAGATGACGGGGCTTTCTTGTTATTCTCCACGAGTATTCGGAGCTTGGAGGGTATTTTGGAAAACTTTTGGTATATTGGGGGTTAACTGTTTTCTGACTGGAAGCTGAGCAATCAGAGATAACAGATTTTGCTGTGGTTGGTTGATTTGGCAGAAAAGCATGAACAGTTTTGGTTTAAATGATTGAATAACCTGATTAGCATTGTTTTGGGGTGGGTTTTTTTGTTGTTGTTAAAGGCACAACAAAGCAATTTTAAGGGTAATCAGATGACTGCCTTTCCCCAGTTAATAAACCTTTTTTTTTTTTTTTTCCCCCCCAGCAGGCCTCACCTCTCCCTAAACCTCTTTCTTGGCTACCAGGCTGACCAAGTAGAAAATAAAACCATCTTCTTTCAGTTTCTAAATGTGTTCTAAATATATACCTACAGCGTATGTTATATTCTAGCAGGGGGTTAAAAGAATGTATAATATTTTGAAAAATGATATGACCTCAGCCAATTCCTTATGGGTTTTGTTGTTGTTGTTGTTGTTGTTGTTGTTGTTCAAATCTGGAGACCTGCAGTATTTGAGAGCAAAGGTTTAGAATGTTCTAACTATATCTAAGGCAGGCTTTAGAAAAATTCCACCCTTACCTTTTCACAATTAGAAAGGTTATAAATAATGTATTTGGCTGAAAAGGAAGCTCAGCCTGTGGCAGATGGTATCATTCTAGAGTACTGGGGTTTCTGTGAAGATGGCATTCTTTCAGATCGGAACTTCAGCAGACTCTCAGAAAGAACCGAGGCTCTTCATAGGGAGCAGACATGTGCTTTATGGATCTTAGAAAAGCTTACAACTTGGCTCCTAGGATGAGAATATTGTGTCACACTGGGGTTATGAGACCCACAGCCAATTTCTGCCAACTTTCAAATTGCGTTTCCCAACACTGAAAGCTGTGGCCTATTCATTGGCTGGTGTACTGTGTAGCATTTGAACTTGAGGTTTGAGTGGACTGAGTTTGGTCAGCCTGATCATTTTATTCCCTGACCGTCGATGGTCTACACAGACTGGCCACTGACTAGGAAAACTTGCGGTACAAGTTGTGCCTTTTGCAGAGTGCTTTGGAGAGCTTGTATAAATAGACACCGAGAGAGAGAGAGAACTGGAATAACATAACCACCAAGCACTGCTACTTCCGAGACATCTGTGTGGATGTATTTTGAAAAACCTGGGAAGGGATCTCTTGCAAATTAATGAACAAAGTTTCTTTAAATTATGAGTTCTACCATGACAGCTAAAAATGATGCGTCTTAAAAGATTCATAGGACAAGCTGCCATTACCTTTGACCTTTAGGAGCAAAAATAAATAAGGAAGTAAGGAAGTAAGTAAATAAATAAATAAAGGACTTTCTGGTAGCCTCCAGTAATGGCTAATTCAGTGATCTTCAGTCCTTTGATTGATCAGCTAATATATGCCCAGCCCCGTGGTGAGTCCTGGCCTTTCAGAGATGCAAGCCCAAGATTCACAGCAGCAGGAGGAATGCTGGGAAGGTGTCATGTGCTGGATATACAGCAAGCCAGGAAAGGATGCCTGAACTGTGTCCTGAAGGATGAGCTGCTGTTAGCTAGAGAGCAGAGAGGGCACAGCTCGAAAACCCAAGTCAGAGAAGTGGTATATATACGTCTTCCCGATACCTGCTACCGGGTACAGGCCAGCTTCACAAAGATACCTCCAGATTGGGATATTGAAACAAATGGTGGAAATACTTTTTTTTTGCCCTTGGGTGTTTTCTCTTGTTATCTCTTGACCCAACTTACAACTCAGTAAATTTAATTAGCCTACTCTCTGCTCTTCATAAGAAAATTTGACATAAAGTACAACATTTGAAGGTTTTATCTGATACTCTTATTTAAAGCATAGTCTTTGGATTGATCTGAAATGTGATCATATAATAAAAGCCAGTGAGGAGGAGGCAGAGAGTTGTCATAGTAATTAACGTAGCTTTAAGTCCATACTTGGTCTGTTCTTGACTCTGTGCTAATCGCACCATATTCATCTGATTTATTGTCTGTGTAAGTGTGGATAGTATGTCTCTTCGGGTCATTATTTTTCTAGTGACTTGCCTAGTGCTTGGCACCTCGTAGGAGTTCAGTAGATAACATGCTGAATGAATGGGAAAAAAAAATGCCTGAATGAATGAATTCTCAGAACAAGCATGTGAAGTGAGCATTGCTGTGATTCCCATCTAGTAAGAGGGATTATGATAGACTCAGTGGTCAATTAATGTGACCAAGGTCACACTGCTTCTGTGTGACACATTTTGGACTTGAATGAAGATTTAGCTATTCTCTTTCATCAAATGAACATTTAGTGTGTATTTAGTATATCCCATACATTTGGGGCTGGAAAATAATATGGAGCCCGAGGGCTGCATAAAGTACAATTTAGTATAATCTTTTTAAACCAAAGTCTTTTTTTTTTTTTTTTTTGATCGACATAAGAATCCCAAGCCTCTTTCCTTCAAAATGTAGATCTTGATCTCCCTACCCCCTCCTTATCCCCATCCCCTAGGAAAATAGTACCAACCTTGGCTTTGTGATTTGTGTTTTTCAAATAATTTGTGTTTCGTTATGATTTTCTAAATTTAAGAACCAGTACTGAACATGATCTTTTTTTCTTTTTTTTAATGTTTACTTATTTTTGAGACAGAGAGAGACAGAGTGTGAGCAGAGGAGGGGCAGAGCAAGCGAGAGGGAGGCACAGAATCCAAAGCAGGCTTCAGGCTCTGAGCCATCAGCACAGAGCCCAATGAAGGGCTCGAACTCACAAACTGTGAGATCATGACCTGAACCAAAGTTGGAAGCCCAACTGGCAGCCACCCAGGCCCCTGAATATAATCTTTCAAATGCCGTGTGTCCCTCAAGATTCTGAAATCTCTTTCTTGCCCTCGAAATCCATAGTCTAGTCTGATGCCACAGTTAAGTCTCCTAATAGGGATTTTACTGCAAGCTCCCAGTGGCTACTGGAGCAATTTAGTTGTACATATTACTGCATATTGTTGTAATAAAAATAGAGGTCACCCCAGGTTACCTGAATTATGGAATATTCCCCAGCCCCCTGAAAGCACAGAAAGAGAATTTTAAAAAGTGGCTTTGACATGTCACAACCTGTGGATTAGCCTTTTCATTTACGTCTTGCTTAGGCTAATATTTACATTAATCAGAGTTCCTTAAATACACACCGCTTGACAGAGTAGAAAGGATCCAGAAAGTCACTTAAGGACAGAACCTACCAAATGGGGTTAAACAAGGGCAGGAGGAAGCTTTGGTGATCATGCACATACGGATATTATTTCCCACATATGGATAATAATGAACTACATAGCACTATTACATATGGGCTCTAATTTTATAAAAATATTTCAGATGGGCTGTCTTACCACATACCATGTATTCTTCCTTTTGTCCCTCCCCCCCCCCATATACTTTTCACTGTCGGTCTGCTAAATCACATTAAATTGAAGTAATCTGTTTATGTATCTGTCTTCCTAACAGATGGTAAACTTTTAGGCAGAGGCTGTGTCTTATCTGCCTTTGTATCCCTAGTACCAGCTAGGCACGTAGTAGGTGTGTGGCAAAGAGCAAATTTCACGTATAGAACTATTGGCAAATGAAATAGACTGAATGTCAGAAACCTCAGCAAAGTTGAGATAGTCCCATACGTTTCTGAAAAGTAAGACATAAACTACATCTGAAACGTATATGTACTATTATATTGACATTTAAGAAACTGCCAGAATGTCTAGGAACAAGAGTAATATTTTTTTAAAAATTGGACCAAAGTTGAAGAGCATCAACTGTCATCCATTTGCAGAATCACCGTTATCCATCAGCGATTTCAATAGTTTTATTAGTGTCTGACTTTATTGATCCATTATTACAATAGAGTAAGTATGATTGAAGCTGACGGATTATTAACTGGATCAGGTAATCTTCTGGCCCTGGTTTTGGCAACCTTGCTAAGTATCTTTCTGTACTCCAGAGTGAGGGAGGCTCTTAGTAAAATTGCAAGCTACTGGATTAATGGCAGAGAATCACGAGCACATTAAGAATGTCTTTTTAGAGAAATAAAATGCGAAAATGACTATAAAGTAGAAAGTGTCCAAAAAAAAAAAAAAAGCTATCATAGTGCCTCTTAGGAAAGATAGCCGTCTTTCACATAAATAACACAAAGATGGCTTATCCTTCCCTGGAAGTTCTTCAAAGAGCTCCCCAAGAGTTAGATATTATAGGAATGTGTGCATGTTACAAAATTAACACTGATTATGGAGAATCAATAGTAACCAAAAGAACTTTAAATTACAAGTAGCTTAAAGAAGGTAATGAAATAAAAATATTTTTGTCCCCAAACTGGCTTTTCTGGTTGTTCCCTGCCTCCCAAACAATGCTGCCTTATGTAAACTATTTCACCATAGACGAACTGAAGTCTGAAATGTAAGTTCTCATGTTTCTACACATAGGAGTGGAGGAAGGATTGGTGTTGCAAGTCTAATTATTCCTAAAACACGTCTGGAAATTAATTGAGCCACTACTAGGTAATGTGGGCATTAGGGTTAAAAAAAATGAATTAAGTTACTGAAATTACCATGACCAAAATTTGCTGGGAAGAAAACACTTTTGTTTCTTGGAAATGAGTTTAAGACAAACAAACAAACACCAAAAACTCCAAAATTATGGTCATTCCTGTCTTTATTTTTATTATGTTATACTGTTGACTCCATCTTCAGGGTTTTTGTTAAAAGCAGAATGCAGACAAGTGACAAAATAGGTCATTTTCTTTTTTGCGAGTATCCTTGAGAAATTTAGTAGGCCTGAAGTGTGTATATTTTAAAATCTTATGGTTAGTTTGAAATTCAGAATTCAGCTTTATTGTAGATGAAGCTAGCAATAAGATTGCAGAATGTTTCTTTCTCTAATAGAGGCGCCCTGTGAATAGTTTCTTTCCTTAAATGTGGTCAGCTAACCTTTGGAGAGTGTGAGTGTAGTTAACACATCTCCAGTTGAAATCCAAATTATAGGAGTGGAAAGTGCAAGTGGTATTTCCCAAACTTTATGCACATTCAGATCCCCTGGGGATCTTGGTAAACTGCAAGTGCTGATTGGCTGTGTCTGGGGTAGGGCCCAAGATTATGCATTTCTCATAGGCTTCCGGGTATGCTAATATTAGTGGTCCCTGGGCCATACTCTGAGTAGCAAAACTCAAAATGGTGTTTACTTACGAATTGTAATCATAGAGTCATCTTCACGCATTTGGCATTTGGATTTATTGAGATCAGTGAAAGTTTGTCAGCCTTAGATGACATTGATGGAAGTTCGATAAATACTAGAGCAGAGCTGTTGGTTTGATAGCTTTATACTGGTCTCAGTGGGCTGTTGCTTTCTACTTAAATAAGTATTTGCTGGGCTACTTAATAATTTTAAGAAGTTGAGGCTTTAGGCCAAAGTGTGAAACAAAAATGTATTGGTACTCAGTTGATTTAAAAAAAAAAAAAAGTTTACACAATTGAAATCATTTTTGTGTTCCATCTTGTGCCGGTATGTATTACAAATGTTTCCCCCCCTCTTCATGCAGAGTATGATTTCTTCCATTGTGAACAGCACTTACTATGCAAATGTCTCAGCAGCAAAATGTCAAGAATTTGGAAGGTGGTACAAACATTTCAAGAAGACAAAAGATATGATGGGTAAGCAAAAAACTGTTGCAGTGGTGGCTACATACCATTATGTGTCATTTGGGGGGTTTATCAAAGTCACATCTAAAGCCAGGTCTTGTGATTGCCCAATTAGAGATCAATTTAGAATGTTTCTTTGAGGGTGGGGAGTGGGTATGAGTATAATGAGATAATTAAATTCAATAAATGTTTGTGTTTAAATCAGCCAAACTGACTTGGTTGTCAGACATGCAGGAAATCGAGGCGGGAGGAGGGAAGCTGTCATTTCTTAACATCTCAGTGAAGACCTAACCAGGCCTTGAATAACTAATATTAGCTGTGATTTCTCTCAGAGATAAATCATGCTTTTATGTGTTTTGTTTTTGTTTGAGAGAAAGAGAAAGTGCCTATTTTTACATCCAATTTTTAAGGAATTGAAATTGTATTTATAGTTTCCACAATTGAGATCAAGTGAATTTGTAGCTCTGATCCCCCCTCCCCCCACCAGCCCTTCTAGATAGGCACTTTGGTGAGCTTTACCGCCCATACCAGGTGCATCTGACACCATTTCTCAACTTTTAATTCCAGTGTAGCATCCCATCTTAACGTGCAACTTCAGGGCAATGTGTGTTGTGCAGAAGATGCATTAAAAATTATTGGCAGTGTGAGATGGCATGTACAAGTGTGTGTTGTACCTGAGCTCACATTTAGAGGATGACGTTTCCCCCCTTTTGAGTTTGCGTATGTTGGCAAAGCAAACCCTGTGATTAAGGTTAATGTTTTAATTTCTATTAATGTTTTCTTTCACATACTTGTACCTTCCAAATAATGCATTTTAAAATAATATAGGAACATGATGTTTAATATGCATAGCATTACACCCTATTTTTAAATGCGTTTCTCTTTCCTTCCATTGCGTTCGTTTAATAACAACAATAATGACTTTTCCTAAAGATTTTAAGAAACAAGAGAACCTGAATTTTGAGTGTGTTTTAGCTTTTAATATTTGAAGCAAAGCCATCCATCTACCAAAACAGATTCTTTGCCTTTTATAGCTTGGAGCTGTAATGAAGACAATGCATCATTTTTGGAATAATTGCTTGAATTACTATTCCCTGTGAATGGCCCACTTGGGCTGATATCACTGGTAGAAATGGAAGGTTTCTTTCCCAATTCTTAGTTATATTTTGCATATATCAGTGATTATAGCAATATGATAAGTTCCTCTAAATATAAAGCCTGAATATTTAATAAAAAGAAATGATGATGAAAAACAAGCCAGAGTCTATACATGGGAAGTATGGTGTGCTGTTTGGAAAAGACTCACCTATTTACATATAACCATCATGCTCAGCCTTTCCAGTGCAGAGCATCAAACCAGTCTCTTCCTTGCTACAGCAGAGCATTTGACACACTTACAGCTGACTCTGAGCCAGTCCGTGTTAGGGACCCAGCCAAGGGAGAAGCATTCATCCTGGTAGGTGGTAATAAATTGCAAGATCGTGACAATATGACTATTGTACCAGGATGAGTCCCCGCCCCTTCCTTGAAAGATTGTCTTTAGCATCTGGTGATAGCCATAGCTTCTTCAAGAAACATTTGGGTCTTAGCAAAACTGGGTATACTGGCTTGCAATGCAGTAAATCATTTGCTTCGTTCTCTGGCGATATACTTGCCACCCATAATAGAATTAAATGAAACAAGCCATGTAGGATACTCAACACAGTGTTCAGTACGTACTCAGTTATTATTACTTATCATTATACTCACTCAGTTATTATTACTTATCATTATACTCACTTTATTATATTGATTACTTCTTTATAATTCCTGGCTAGGTAAAAATCAAACATAGATAACATTTTTTCTTTCAAAACATTTGCTTCAAGTAATAACAGTTAATATCTCTCCTGAGAAAACACCTGGATATTTCTTTTTTCTTTAGTGCATATATTTTCTTAGCTCAACTCTTTCTAGTTGCTCTTAAACAAATGGTGTTCTTCTAGAAGCTATTTAAAGAGAAACAAAACCATTCCTTATAAGCCTTGGAGTAATAAGTGAGAGTGAATAATAGTTTAACCCCAAAACTAGTCACATGGAATTTGAAAATAATCGATTTTATGCCTTAAGTAAAATTAGATCTGAAGCATTGTATTGTCCCCCTTTCAGAGTTCGTGGAATTGTGCAGAAGGAGAAAGTAAATCCATGGCCATTGAATTCCATCTTAAAATGTTTTCTTTAGTTTAATGGGATTTTCAGCATGCCCTGTGCCTAATGTCTCTGTTTAGGAAATGATCAGAAATCCTTACCAATACCCATGACTGTTGGCTTAACATGACTTTACTTTTGTCTACTTTAGTGGAAATGGATAGTCTCTCTGAACTATCCCAGCAAGGTGCCAATCATGTCAACTTTGGCCAGCAGCCGGTCCCAGGGAACACAGCTGAGCAGCCTCCGTCCCCTGCGCAGCTCTCCCACGGCAGCCAGCCCTCTGTCCGGACCCCTCTACCGAACCTGCACCCTGGGCTCGTGTCAACGCCCATCAGTCCTCAATTGGTCAACCAGCAGCTGGTGATGGCTCAGCTGCTGAACCAGCAGTATGCAGTGAATAGACTTTTAGCCCAGCAGTCCTTAAACCAACAATACTTGAACCACCCTCCCCCTGTCAGTAGATCTATGAATAAGCCTTTGGAGCAACAGGTTTCAACCAACACAGAGGTGTCTTCCGAAATCTACCAGTGGGTACGTGATGAACTGAAACGAGCAGGAATCTCCCAGGCAGTATTTGCACGTGTGGCTTTTAACAGAACTCAGGTCAGTTTCATTCTTTTTGGAATGGTTCTCTCTCTTTTTCCCTTTTCTTCCTTTAGTCCCATCTTCTACTAACGCTTATTCTTTTACTCAGTGCTCTTCTTTTTTTACTCTACGCTTATGCCTTTTAATTCTTGTCGTGTGATCGTATTGTCTGGTCTTGATGGTGCCTAAGTCCTGTCACTCCTTTCCCTGTCGTAAACCTCCTCTACCAAGAGCTAGGTACAGATCGATCTTGACTCAGGGGCCTCGAAAGAATAAATTCAATATCAAATATATTTCACACTGGCATTACCTATGTTTTTACCCAATGAGATCCTAGACTGTTAGGAGTAGCAGATTGAGACAAGTCTCATGGCTTGGTCAAGGCCATTGGTAGGACTCCAGATTCTAGCCTCCTGTCTTCTTCCTGTTATCCCCATGTCAAGCATGAGTATATAAACATGCCCTGCTTAAGTTCCTCTATAACTTTCTGGGGAAAAAAAACAAAACACATTGTGAGACTCTATAGCAATTTCTGCCATTTAATTTGAAGAGCCATTAAGGGGGAAAGATATATATGTATATATAATATATAACATGGCTTATTAACATAAAATATTTCTTAGCTTTGTCCTCTTCCCTCTTTACATTATTGTTAGTATTCTTCCAGACATCATTCTTTAGATCAGAGATGAGCAAACCTTTTTGTGATAGTCCAGATAGCAAATGCTTTCGGCTTTGAGGGCCATCAGGGCACTGTCAGGGTGTGAGTAGCCTGGGAAGCAGCCAGGACAGTAGGTGAATAGATGTGGATGGGGTGGTGTTTCAGTAAAACTATTTACAAAACAGGCCCCTCTGGGAGGTTTGGCCTGCAGGCCTTAGTTTGCTGACTTTTCACTGAGATCTGCATGTACCCCTTGTTTGTGTTCACACCTTTGTCCCCCTGGGCAAATACCTGGGAGGGTATTATCATCACGGACCTGGACCTGGAGAAAAGAGTGATGTATGAGATGAGTCAGCCTGAGATGAAAAGTCCTAAACCGATGATCCTATTCAATTGTAAATGAGAGGATTTTTTAAAAATTTCTTTTTTTTTTTTGGAAATTAGTGGTATATATGGTGTTTATTTTTGGCCCAGGCACACTAAAACAACAACAACAACAACAACAACAACAACAAAACAAAAAAACAAAAAAACCCAAAAAACCAAAAGAACATGTAACTTTGATTAGAAATGAGGACATTATGTCCTTTCAACTTTGTTGTTTTACCACTGTTCTTTCTTGTGTCAATTTTGTTTGGACTGACTCATACTTTCCTTTCATATTTAAGTTATTTTGTTTATTACTTGATTGTAAGAATAAGATTCTGGTATAAAAATAATCTAGTATTAATTACTTGTTGGCAGAGTTTCCATACCTAGGAGAATCCCAGCAGTGACTTATTTTTGGCTTGCCTGAACTGGATTGAAAGTTAGGAGGCCTGACAAGGCCTTTAACTCAGTGTTTGTTTTCACTTTCTTTATCTGTTTTTTTCGTTTGTTTTTTGTTTTTAAATGTGTGTATCATTTGTCTTTTTTAAAGGGTAGTTGTAGAAGGGAATTTCTTGGGTTAGTATGATTTAACTAGTTTTATATTTTTACGACTTAAAAATGTTCAATAGTGGCTGGTAAATGTCATGACATTTATAACAGTTGGGAGGTTATTATTTAAAAAATTAAATGAGTGAATGAATCGAAAGTCAAACTTGTAGTTTTCCTGTTTCTGCCAACATTCTTTATTTTTGTAAATAGCAGTAACTGCTAGTATTTCTCAGTACTGGACAAAAAATAGGTCTCTACGTAAGTGATCAGTAAAATGTTTGTCAGTTTAATTGAAAGCCCACAAAGACAACACTGACGTAAACACAAATGAAATACAGATTTACTAAGAAGTGTTTCCTTAGTGTCTCACTAAGGAAAATGCTTTAAGAAATAAGGAAATGAAATAAGAATGTATTTTATATGGTGAATAATGACAAGGTCTTAAAGCACTAAGGAATGTATTTTACATGGTAAAGAATGACAAGAGACTTTAGCTGAGGGATGTGTGAAGTCACTACCCATCTGTAGGGTTTTTCTTCTCTTGGGTTATGATGTCACAGCATTCCTCTGAAGGGTTGACCATTTGTCCTGCTTCTGGCTCTCACATCGACTAATTCCATGGATAGCTCTAGGATTTGTTGCTGAAAAGAAGGCTGAATTCTCTCTCTTTATACCAGAGTAGTCTCTTTGAAAAGATAGTTATCTCTGTGGTTAAAACATTGAAAACAGTGACTTAATTTTTCTGAAGCTGGTGGGGGAATGAAAACAGCGACAGCTTTAGTATCAAGCTCTCTTTAGTAATAATGACCAATTTAGAAAAAGTTACCGCGATAAAAAATTATTTGGTGTCCTGAGTGATAGAGGGATTTGATCTTAAACCTTTATGTTGGTAATTGGTACACCTCAGTCGAAGTGGTTATTGGCCACATTTGAAGCTGTTTGACTCAAGAAAGAGTAATTTTCTATGTATATTTAAGTGTTCACTTTTTGTGAACGAGCTTTTGAACATGCAAGCATGCGTGTGTTTTTGGTGGTCATACTTAAAAACCACACACGCACGCGCGCGCACACACACAGCTGCATTTATTTTAATGATTATACATTCATATGAATGCATGTAGTGTGTTTATTTCAAAGTGTATGCATTTCAATAAAAGCAGGTGCAGAGTGAGAGTGTATGGTGTGAGTGTGGCGTACGAAAATACACATGCTAATGCATATGTATAGGCAGGGAGCTCTGCAGAGTTAAATCGCACATCACACATTTGTGTGCACTTACTACAATGTGAAATTCCATCTCCAAGTTTAAAAAAAAAATTAATGTCAAATATATACATGCAAAGGTAGAGTTATATGATATGATCGAATAAAGAAATTGGTACCCTATAAAGAGTAAGTTAAAACATTAACGTAATACATAATGCTGATATGAGATGAGAGTCTTTTAGTCATTGACAGCTCTGTGCAACGTTAAAATCCTGGATTTCATATTTTAACTCTTCACTGGAGAATTTTCTCATCATCCTAATTGGGTTTCCTAAAGCCCCTCTCTTAAGACTTTCACACATGACTATAAAAAAAAAGAGTTTACCTTTTCTGAAAATTGATGGTGAAATTTATAAAATTACTTGTTCTAAGGGCACCTCTCCCTTCTAAACTGATGGGCATGTGTGCTGTAATTGTGACTGAAGGTACTAGCTTTTAGCATATGTCATTCATTCACTTATACCTACTTGATGTCTTTTTAGTGGAAACCTATGGCTAAAAACAATTGTCGAAGCTTCTGCATTTATACTTTTCAATTCACTTCCCTGTATTATTGCTATTTAGGGACTGAGATGGAAGCAAATATATTCCTTAGTGCCTTTTTAAAGTTTTTAAAAAATAAAACCCAGAATCTGACTCTGATCCCATTCTGTGGCTTTTTTTCCCTTTTTTTCTACCCCCACCCCCCGCCTTGGCACACTTTATTTTCCAGTAAAATAAAGAATGAAGATGGATTATTCAAAACTGATAACAGTAATGGACCATCATGTAATGTTTTATTGAATTTGAGTTCTGTAAATTATGTGGTGGAGAGAAATTTGCCTGCTTAAGTATAACAGAAATTGCTACTGTGTTCCTATAATTCTTCACAGTGTAATTTAAGGAAAGTCCACTCTCCATATCACTATTGAATAAAAGGTAAAAAGGTGCTATTACCCCAACGTGACAGCTCTCGCTTAGCCTCCCCAGCGACAGAGATAAATGCGTCTGCTTATAACTTACTTGGCGGGCATCCAAGGTAGTAGGTGGAGTTGAAAATAGTCTTTCACCTGGACATGTGATTAAAAATTCACAAAACAACAGAGGTCGGTAGTCCTGAAGAATATTCTGTGTATTTTCTTTTTAGGGAGGGAGGTTTCATAAAATCCTCTTTTCCTTCTGGGGGCTTTGAAGTTCCACGAAGCTGATAAAATCTATTTGAATCAGTGATTATGTTCAAAGAGGAGACAAACTGGGAGGCCAGACAGGCCTTTTGTTCAGATTGGCAGTCTCTTTCGCTTATCTGCTGTTTTAAAGAATTCATAATTAGCTTTTGGAAGTACTGATAATATTTATTGAAGATTTTTTTCTTTCTTTTACAATTACTAATGAATTTTACTTGTAATAACTTGTAAACTCTTTTTGGAACGTGAAAAGGGTTTAGGAATTCATCAGTAAGTTCACTCTTAAAGTGAAAAAAATTAGAATTCTCATTTCACCCCTGTACCCTGACAACGCAGAATCATTTTATATTTTTATGTATAGAGCACATAGTGCATTATTTGACGAGGTAGAGTCCCAGTGAAAGGCAGCCTCTCATTTCCAATAAAATTAATATTCATGAGTTGTTGGTAACTTCCCACATAACATACAAATTCTCAGGTTCTTTTCAGAGGCAAGAGTGACTGATGATTTCGTTTGCTGTTGTTCAGTAAATCCTTTGAGCACGTATGGTGCACAGTACATGTTTTAGTCCTGGTGTTTTAGTATATTCTCTGAGATAGCAGGTAAGGTACATGCAGCCCTTGACATACTACTTTCTTAGCACGAAGAAAAAATCTTGGTAATAGATCCCTCTAACTCTTCCCCATGGGGGACTACTACAGATGACCTTGATCTAAGTCTGAACTATGTTTTTGACTCCAGGAAATGGGAAACAGGCGCCATGTACATCTTGGGTCTGTAAATGCAGCTACTCACATAACAACAACTTGAACAGGACCAGAACACGCATTCCCATATTCAGATTCTAAAGTCATTTTGCATATAGAAGTATTCTCAAATGAAATGATTTTTTTTTTTTTTTGGTAATTAACACATTCTAATCAAAATATTTTCTAACAATATTTTCAAGTATTTCCACCAGGGGGCACTCCCCTCATTGAAAGCCTGGGCCAAAAAAAAAAAAAAAAAAAAAAAAACAAAAAAAAATCCAAAGGTTTCTACAACACCTGACAGTGTCTACACTGGCTACTTTAGAGCTCTCTGAGTGTTCCAGGATTTGAAAGATTGCTTTAGACCTTAACATAGTGCAGGCAGAAAAACTTGTACTTGCTGCAGTAGAATAATTAAGTGGAAATAAATGTGCTGCCTCTAAAACACTTTATATGCTTCACCAGGAAGTCATGCCAAGATCAAACTATGAAAAAAGGAAATTTTACATTCTCTCCCAAGTGCTCTGTGGTCTTCTTGAAGCATGCAGGAATGACTTAGTTTCAACAGGACTTGATAAAGAACATGAATGTTATTTTTTCCTGTGTTTGCTTTTCTCACTGTAGTTGTCTGCTACCTCAGAAAACTTTTAATGGAGAGGATATAGTATTTTGTTATTTGAGATTTATAAATGTCTAATTTCAAGTGTCCAAAATACAGTAACATCCTAAATATCTATAGGATTTCTTTTGACCTAATCTGTTTTTTAAATTATTGAAGAGTGTAGATGGAACGTCCTACGTAAGGCCATGTAACTTCATTGAAGGCTTACCTTGATTAAATTAGTAATTGCCACTACAATTTGCCCATGAGTAGCATATCTCATTCTTAAGTTTCTATCACTCATTTACAATTTTTTCCTTCTGTGGTCTGAATACACATAATTAATCCATTTAGTAAATGTTTATCAAACACTCATGTGGTAGGCATTCTGCCGGGATGACAAAAATGAATATTAGGTTATTATGCGCCAGGAATTGAGAACCTGTATTTCTCTAAAACGTACCTTTCTATCTCTTGATTTCTGTGTGGTTCTTGTATATTGCTTTGCCAGGCACATTTTTTTTAGTACATAACATTTGGTGGAGAAAACTAGAGAGCAAGGACTATTTCTTATACCTATTTTCAAGCATTTTTTTGAGACCTGTATTTTTTGGTTTCAGAGTGACACATCAAAAACAGTCAATCTAATTAGTTGGCCTTGTGCAAATTAAATAGCTGGATGATTGACTGCCTGTTTGACTAAATTTTAGTTAAATTGACTGGATGTTTTATTCTTGTATAAACACAGTTGCAGCATTACTTGTCAGTGTTATGAGTGAAAGGGACATGCACCCTTCATTCTTCAGTCACATTTTTTATGGTGAAACTGAAAGTTTGGGTCCACTTTCTAGGTTTCAGGTGCAGAGACCAAATGAGAGACTAAAATTCAGTCTTAAGGCCTCTGAGCCTATTGAAGGGTCTTTTTAATAGTAACCTATTAATCATTTTTAAATTGGACAGTGGTTTTATACTCTCTGTACCCAAGTGTTATATTTGGGCAGTGTGGTACCTTATCCCCGAGGAATTAGGAAACCATGAAAACGCCCAAATGTTACCATCTTTAGGCTCAGTCGTTTTGATATGACACTTTGTCTCCTCTTCCCCAAATGTACTTTTTCACCATTTCTGCAGGGTGACTGGAAAGTGAAATTTACAAATTATATGGAGATCTTGACAACATTTTATTTGGAGCTACACTGTGATAAACTGATACTCTGGCTAAATGTGGAAGGCAGACATGTTCTGGTATTCCAGACATTATTTCATGCACAAGATAGAGGAGGGTAGAGGCCGCTCAGTCCTTACTAAATGGATAGAAAATGTTTGTAATCCTTCTATTTCATATAATTCCTTAAACAAAAACGAGGAAACCCATTCATTGTTGAAAAGCTTCTTTTATTTAAAAATTGGTTGATAATTAATGCTCTAGTATTTGGGGAGAGGGACACCTTAAAGGAGTTTACTAATGGTTTGTAAATTTCTTCTATTACTAATAAAGACTTCTGTCCCTTAAGAAATTCAGTAACTACAGAATTTGATCGTGTTCTTTTCCTGGGCATGTTGTGATGGATTTTCGCAATGTAAATATGACGTTATGTATTTCAGATTTAATCAGTGGTTTCTGAAGTTCAGAATTTCAGCCTGTTACCCAAAGCATGATAGTATTTAGAATTTTTCAGGGGAGCCTGTATAGTTTCCTTAAATGGTAAATACAAAGAATCTCTCATGTTTGACTCTTAATTTGAAAATTAAGGGATAATTTAAAGTATTGCCCGTGAAAACATAGCATAAATCTTAGATGGTGCTTTAGTAGTGTTCTTTTTTTTTAACAATTCACGTTCTGGTATTCTCTTTGAAAGTTCTACTTCTCCAGAAGTGGCTTTGTATCTTTACGTATCGGGCTGTCAGCCTTCCACTGCCTTTGTCTAGGCAGCTTGAGAACTATACAGTTCCAACGCTGTTGTATTATGAGCATTTCGTTTATTCTTAACTTCGCTCGATCGTCTCTCTGTGAAAGATTTCATGGCAAGTTAAGCTACTCAAAGGAAGGAGACCAATTAGGCAGTTTCAGTTAGTGTTACACGTAAAGCAGATGCTTAATAAAATTAAGAATACAATTGAGGTGCTCTCCTCTCTACCACTTCAAATGAAACTAATACATTTCTGCGTGGAATTGATGCTTCTGACTGTTCAGTTTCTAAGCAGAGTGGAGAAGGAGAGGGAAGGATCACCACTGCCTAGGCAGAGCTCGGGAGCAAGCTCACCCTGTACGTTTCATTCCCTGCAGGGCTTGCTTTCAGAAATCCTCCGAAAGGAAGAGGACCCCAAGACTGCATCCCAGTCTTTGCTGGTAAACCTTCGGGCTATGCAGAATTTCTTGCAGTTACCAGAAGCTGAAAGAGATCGAATTTACCAGGATGAAAGGGAAAGGAGCTTGAATGCTGCCTCGGCTATGGGTCCGGCCCCCCTGATAAGCACACCGCCCAGCCGCCCTCCCCAGGTGAAGTCTCCTGCGCTCTTTCCCTTCCTCCTCCCCCTCCTCCTCTTCTTCTTTGTAATGTCTGAGGGAGAATCTCAACAAGAAATTGGAAAGATAGATGAATAGATACCAATTTTTCTAAAAATAATAATTCATAGAGTTGCCTGAGGAGACTTTGGTCCCAAATCAGTGATTCTGATATAAAAACAATAAGCTACTAATTAGAGGAAAGAAAATTGCTTAGTGTTGCTTCCTTTTGGGGGTTCTTTGGGGGTGAAAAGTAGTCTTTAAATGGGATGTTTGTCTCTACTACTATTATTAAGTAAAGAAATATATTAAGGTCGATAGGAAAAAGAGAAATAGTCCATTTTATCCCTATGAGTTTTAGAACTGCCATTTGGATAGTGAATAAATAAAAATAAATAAATAATTCCATTTGTATTTATGCTTTCCAATACGAACTGCAGCTGGTACCAATTACACATCATCTCGTTTGTAATCTTTCATAATTAAGTTTAATACAATCCTTGAAGGCAGCTTTAAATGGTGCTGATAAGGAATTCCACCCATATTCCCAGAAATGGGCACATTTTCTATTTTTCTAAATTTTCGCACTTTTAGAAAAGACAGAAGTCATCATGCAGGTAACTTTGTGTACATGTATCTATATTTATATTTTTTAAATAGAGTTTTAAAGATAACCTTGTAAGTATGAGAATTCAAGAAGTTGATTTGCAGTACAAACTACTAGACAAAATTTGATAGTAGATTAGACTTAAAATCAATAGGCAAGTATATTTTTTACACATTTAATTTATGGCATGTACAACTCTTATTTTTAAGATAAGAGTTAAAGCTGGATAAACCTGAATATGGAACATAAGTTTAAAATATTCATATAAGGTCATCATGAAATTGTATTTTGACCTCAATTTCTTTTCATCAATAATAATAATAAAAAAAAGATGTTTCCAAGTATGGAAACAGAAAAAGCTCATTCAACACTAAAAATGAAATTGCGACAGATACCTTCATCAGTAAAGAATAGACATAATATTCAGCCACTTGTTGAGGTTCTTAAGCTGTACGTTGTAATGTTCTGAAGTGAGTCTTTTGTGGAAACATCCAAAGTCCATTTTCTCCATTTTATGTAATAAAAACCAATTTGGTCTTGATGTTGTAGGCACAGAATGTAAGGAAGTCATTGCCGCAATTGTGAATAAGAAAGTCATGTCTCTAGCAGAGAATAATGGTATTTATCTGCATGTATACGTATCTACCTGCCTACACACATAATAACTGAATTTCATCTATAAAGCCTTCCTTAAAATTTTTTATAAGAAAAAAGAATGCAAAGTTCTTTATACACACACATTTATATGTATGGCTTTTAAAGAGTGATTAAACAAAAATAATATACTTTGGACTTGATTTAACACTTATTTGTGGTGTTGGGAGTTAATACACACACCATCGTTAGTTAACTTTGCTTCTGTAATCATCACAGAAGGCCTCTGGGCAAAGAGTTATTTTACTTACCACTTAATCTGCAATACTAACAAAAGAATTGCTTACTTAAGATCAGTATGAACTTCAGCATTAAGCTGTTTCTTTTTTCTTTTTTTGATCTATCTAAATATTTGACGCAGTAGCTCCTTACGACAGTTTTTGTCTTCTAATTTTTCCATGACTTTAATGCTTTTGTTTTCCCAAACGTGATTCTGCCATCCTTTTTCATCAAGTTTTTTCTTTAGCTACATTTACATTAATTCCAAAGTGGTATTTCTTTTCATATACTATTAAGATACTCTCTGGGAGCTTTCTTATACATCCCTCTAAAGACTGTGTCTGCTGGTAAGTTGGGATAGAAAATATAATTTATTTTGGCCTACATTATTGATTAACCGGTTGAGCTACCCTTAGCTTTATTTGTTTGTTCCCCAGAGGAATTGAGACCAAGCCTGTAGCGGGGATACCCCGCCAATGATGAACATGTAAAGTATGTAGTTACCACAGAGTCTTAGTGAAACTCTTTCACAGGAAAAAAGTTTCTGGTAATGCAGAATTCCTAGCCATCTAACCAAATTCCGAAGTGGTTATCAGATGTGTATATAGTTTTATTTCACTGCTATAACATACGTCTTCAAGTATCATAACTTGCCTCACTGAGAATTCCTTTGCATTACTTAAAATTATGTTAACAGAGCTCATAACTCCTTTGTCCACCTTTTACCCTTTAACCGTGACCTTATGAATTAAGTTTTAAGAAGTCGTTAATGTGTTAAAAGAATTATCAGTGTAAAGTGAATACTTAAGATTTGGAAACATGTGTTCTCCAGCAGTGGGATCAGTACAGTTTCGCAACAGCTGAAATGGAACCAAAACACCATACTTAAGGTTGTAATATGTTTATTACAAGTGATTAAAATGGCAGGGGAAAAAGGGTCAAAACCATGAATACAGAAAGAGGCTGCAGAATTTTGTCTTTTTCAACTTTATAGTTTTGACAAAGAGGAGTCTCTCACCACGTTTCATTTCCCCCTACACGAAGAGATTCAAAACATATTTTGAGGCCAGCTTTTGGCTTGGGTTGGAGCCGAACCCTGATTTCTTTCTAAAGCACATTTTTTTTTTTTTAAAGGTAGAGGTCTCATATGACTCACAGGAGACCCAGACCACCTTTAGGCCTGAGAGAGCTGGATTCTCTTCCAGCTCCTTCCCTATAGAATTGAGATCATACAGAAGATGATTGATGTTATTTTTTGAGAGAGTGAGAGAGACAGAATGCAAGTAGGGGAGGGGTAGACAGAGAGAGGGAGATAACAGAATCTGAAGCAGGCTCCAGGCTCTGAGCTGTCAGCCCGGAGCCCGACACGGGCCTTGAACCCATGAACCCTGAGATCATGACCCAAGCCAAAGTTGGTCACTTAACCAACTAAACCACCCTGGTGCCCCCATACAGAAGATGATGGAGATGTCCTCCCAGGGCCCTACCAGGCTGAGGACCTAAACTGTTGAGGGACTCACATTCTAAATTATCTTTAAGAAGGGAACTTCCCTGGTTTTAGTCAGGCCCCAACCTTTATTATAAGGAATACTTCCCTGGGAAGATCTAGGCCAGTCTCAGATATCACCAGAGCTCTTGGCTGGCTGCTGTCTAGGTGAGATGCCTCTGGTGCACACCTGTCCCTTGTGCCTGAGTAGTGGCAGCTGTGCCGTGGGCTTGTCCTCTGTCAGCGGCAGTAGGCTCCGGGCCCAACCTGCTTGCTAAAAGCCTCTTTTCATAACCTCTGTTTTCCAATGAGAGAAATAAGATTACCTTGTACTTGGTAATGGTTCACAGTTGTCTAACACCTTCATGCACAACCTTTTGGTAGGAGAAAGAGGAAAAAAAATAAAGTTAAGGCTTTGTCAATTTTCACGTCCCTTATTAAGTCTCTTGCTCTTTCTCTGTACTTCAAGCCACCTCCTCAAAACACAAACATTTTCAAAAGGGGAAGATGAAACGTTGGGACTTTTTCTGTTTGTCATAGAGAATGGGAAGTTGTATTTTTAGATTAGGAAGAGGAACACATATGATAACATTCTACTGATACGGTATGTCCAGTGTTTGACAGATGACCCACTTTTGTAGATTTCAGACAGTGAGGCATTTCTGACATGGTGGAGAGAGTAGCCCTTTCCAAATTTTGTTCATATGAACATGTCTGGGGGAACCCAAAGCCTCCAAAGCTCCCTGGTCTTAAAGATTTCTTTTCTGATTATGTTTTGCAAATTTAACAAATGAATTTATAAGAGGAATTTGATTTATAATAATTAGTGATTATTTTCTGGGACTTATCTGTTCCACAGAACAGATCAGTTTTAAGTTGATGATTTCTATTTAGGTATGTGCTTATTCTGAGTTTATTTGTGTGTTTTAATATGTGTGGCTTTTAGAGTTAGCAATTTCTGTTTCCATAAGAACTGTTTGAAAGCCTGTGAATACCAACTTATAACTGATACTTCACTTACACAATTATTTTTGCTTTATATGTTTACGTCGGTTTATGTAATTCCTTAGTTTCTCCTGAAGGAAGATGGGATATTTTGTAACAGGGCATTAGAAAATGTAATAAGTTCATTTCAACAATGTATAATTTGCATAGCAGCCACACCCTTCTGTCTCTTTACAACAAAGTTTTCTATAACATAATGAAACATAGATTCAGTCATGGGCAGTCACTTAACATTTGATAAAAGTTTTGTTATGAATCCTGCGGCCAGCATGATTTTAAGATCTTCTGTGCTCATAAAATGCTTCCCGTTAACAGTCATCCTCTAAAATAACTGGAGGGCTTTTTAACATCCAGATTTGGAAAATAATTAATATTGTTCCTAAGAAGAACAGGAAAAAAAGTAGTATAAGAAGATAGGACCATGATATTCAAGACGGTGTTAATATATAAATATTTAAGAATGGGGACCATTATCTGTCACTGGTAAGAATACTTCAAAATAGCATATTCCTTATATAACAATACCATGAAAACGTCTATAGTTCACATACCTTGACAAATAAATTCAGGTTGGAGTACTCAGGGTAATAGCTAAAGCAGATAAAACCATTAGCTAAAAATTAGACATTAATGAGCTAGACTTAGCAAAAGGCCACCAAAAAAGGTCCAGCATGCATGTCTTTAAAAAGTAAGAATTTTTCCAAAGAAAGAAGTCTTGTGTAATATCACGACCTCAGTATAGTGCAGTGGTTTCTAAAATAAGCATTAGCATTAGACAGACTTGAGTTTAGATCTTATGTTGCCTCATGAATAAATCACTTCTTTGTTTTAGGAGAGTTTTCTCAATGTTAAACTGGGGCAATAATAGTATCTACTCAGGCCTGTCGTGCAGGTTCGAGCCACGTACCTGAACATGATGCCTAGCACCTTAGAAGCAACCAATAACCGCCAGTTGTTATTACTGTAATTACTGTTAAAGGTACGACCAGCTTTAATTGTGTGTGCACGCACACGTGTGCATTAGGTGCTTGCAGGCACTCTCTCCTCCATCAACGAATTGTACATATACCAATCAGGACCACAGCCGAGTTCATTTTGGGTAGTATGTATGGGGTACGTAGCATGTATTTAGTATTTAGAGTTCGTTTGCTAGCGTGATTTGATGCATTCAGCAATCCATGAAGAAACAGAATAGAATTTTCGTGGAAAATTTGCCTTCTCCTGCACAGATTCTTAGTGAAATATAAAGCAGACCCCAGTGCTTGCACCCTGTCCTCACTTGGGAGGGGATAATAGTAGAAGCTCCAATTCTAAACTACTTCCCCGGCGCCGCCGTAATGATGGAGTGGCACACCCTACCTTGATAAAAGCTATTCGGAAAGCAACTGCATTTATTTTACCTCCTGTGCTATTTGCGGAGAAGAGCTGAAGAGTAGTTTGTTTTGCCTGGAATGAACTACTTTATGAATTTTAATGTGTGATATAATATTAAAAGCTAAACCAGGATTAACGAAGATTTTTTTTGTACTAAGCTAAAATAGTACTTAGTAGAGTGAGGTATAAAAGATTTTTGTTTCCATTTTTACCTGGGGAAAAATTCAGCTTTCATATTTTTGAAAAGCTGTCCAAGTCAGTTCCCCTTAAGCAATGGCTTGTACTTAGGAAAAAATGTGATTCCAGAATTCTAATAGCTTATCTATGATAAGATACATATCTGAGCCAACAAGATGATAAAGAGCTTTTCTAAATATTTTTTAAATGAGCGATAGTTTCTTTACATTTTAAAAAATTGTTGCTCTTTTTTTTTTTTTTCATTTTTAAATGTTTCATGTGTATGCCTTTTCCACTTTTGATTGTGTTACCTACTAGGAAACAGTTATTTGACTTTTTTTTATGATTTGAAATTCTTGCTCTTTGGTTCTAGTTGAAATTTCTTTATTAAAAAAAATTAAACAGAAGAAATTTTTAGAAACCAAATCACAGGTTTGAAACAAATGATTATAGCCCACCTCAAAGATACATTCTTAAACATAGTTTTTACAAAAGAACGACAATTATTTTAAAAACATACTGAAACAAGTTTCCGAAGCCTGCTTTCTTAACTATTGCTAAGCAGATTGCTACCAAAGAACTTTCTTCCACTGTACTGGACTTCAGGCCCCCATTTCCATAACATTCAATTTTCAAAGCCATTGAAATGGCTTTTCTTTTCTCTTTCATTTAAGCAGTGAGAAAAATAGGTATTAAAAGAGACCCCATGGGGTGATCAAATCTATCCTTCTGCCTCAAAGCAAGACCACCCCAGAGCAAAGTTGCGAATCTCACCAAAGCAACTTTGCAGGCAATTTATGGTAATGCTTTAACTCTTCTGGCTCCTAAAGTGGTGTTTAGCAGATTATTGCTTCAAAGCCTGTGTATGTTCTTAGTGGCCTCCAGTCGTTAATATACCTCCGTGAGTGCCCTTGCATTCTGGAGCCACAGAGCTAGAGGGGCATTCTGGAAATGGAGCCTATACTCTTACCATTCCCGTCTCCAGTTTATAGGTTAGCAGTGGCAAATGAGGTCCAACCAGTTGGTCCCTTGCCCTGCCTTACTCTGTGTCCGCACGTGGGCCTGGGGGTCCACCCATGTCACAGCATTATCCTTTCAGTGCCTAGAAGGCTACTGTCCCAAGTGGAAGAAGAATCTAGCTGCCTTCTTGAGTTAACCAAGTGAAGGGTGTTATTTTGCTAACTGGCTAGAAGTCAGAGGGCATGTTTTAAAGACTCTGCCCTTAGGGGCAGAGGATTGAATTGCTTAGGATAACCCCTGCCCATCTTTTGATACCAAGTATTAGTTAGGGGGGAGAGTGAAATAGACCTGAAAGAGTTGCAGCATGACTAAAAGGGTGTATCATTTCGTGACCAAAAAAAAAAAAAAAAATCATTCTTTCTGAAATGGACTTCACTTTCTGTTGCTCATTGTATATATGACAAATTGTCCAAGATGATAACAGAAACCTGGGTTCTGGAAAGGATCCTAAGAAATGTGGTCGTTGGCGAGTCATTTTGCAGGGTCCTGTATCTGTGGTGACTTTTCATTTACATTTTCACCAATTTCCTAGTAAAAAAAAAAAAAAAGTAATGACATAGTTCATATGTAAAATCGTCCAGGCCGATTCACATGACTGCATAATAAAACCTAAATGTGAAGTTTTAAAAAGTAATAATAGTTATCAATAAATTTTGAGCTTGAGATTTTATTTTTACCCCACAGTTTTGCATCATTTTCCTGATGATCCCTGCTTATTGTTATTACCAAAGGCATTGATGCTGATTTTTCACTCAAGTTATTCATTTTGAATATATTTATAAAGTCACCAATTATATAATTTGTGTAACTTGTAGTAATGTTCTGTTAAATATTGTGAAACATTTTCTTATTGTCTGGATCCACAAGTCAAAAGGAAATAGTTACATACAGGGGTGCCAGGAGAAGATGAAATAATTACACAGAACAGCTTGGACATGCATGTGTAAAATGCAACCAGCCTTTATGATAATTAAGCAAGGCACTCTACCTGTTTCATGGATGGATAGAAGATTTAAATATGCAGCTTTGCAAATGGCTTTGTTATGGAAGATTTTAAAAATGAGACATAAGAGGAACAGGCATTAAAAAAAAGAGAGAGTCTAAAATTAAAAAGGCCATAGTATGTAATAGCTATTAGTGATGCAATTGTCTATTAGGCACTGGGCACCCAGTGAAGATACAGCACTGGGCATTATGGTTTTAATTGTGAATTTCCTTTGTTAGAATTGCAATGGACAGTAATTGGGAAACAATTAGTTTAGGGTTTTCAAGTCTTTGAAACTATTCTGTTTTCCAGAAAACTTACTTTATGATGCTCTAATTCCTGTTTGTCAGCTGGCAATTGCTGTCTTAGTACCGATGCAATCACCTGTGACAATGTGACTTTCTTAACTTAAGCAATCTGATCTCGGGGTAATAACTAATGTTGAATGACTGCTCTGTTGATCACCTTGATCATAAAAGGAGCAACAATGTCCAGTTTGGATGCCGAGCCTGAAGAGCTTCAAAACAATTTGGCCAATGAAAAATGACAGTCATGTTCAAAATGTTTTGTAGGTGAAAACAGCTACGATTGCCACTGAGAGGAATGGGAAACCAGAGAACAATACCATGAACATTAATGCTTCCATTTATGATGAGATTCAGCAGGAAATGAAGCGCGCTAAAGTGTCCCAAGCACTGTTTGCAAAGGTTGCAGCAACCAAAAGCCAGGTAAGAGCCTCTGTTAGGCATGGAGAATGTTGATCCGCGATGCCTGTGAAAATTTCATTCAGAGGGGTGTCTGTTTTCAGTATTGACCCTGCATCGCTGAGAGGTCACAGTCTCCAGGATTATTGACAGAGCTCGGTGATGAAACAAAAATGTTGTTCAGATTCAGGCAGTAGATACGAGGTTCTGTTTCCTCTAACACCTCCTCCCCAGACCAAGGATTTCTCAGTAACTCTCTGGGTCAGTTAATAGTCGTTTTCAGAAGGATATGGTAATGTATAGGCAATTTCTCAATGTGGTCTGTCGTACTGATGCAAATGACTTGAATTACTGTTGTTTCATTATTACTTAGATGACCTTGATTTCCATCCTAAAATACTGCAAACATAATAGTTTCTTCTGTTCCAACTCTGCCATCTATATCTATCCGGGGCACTCACTAAAACCAACCAGCTTGCCCACCACACAAAACTTTGCACCTTAACGACCCTCATTTTTCCATAGATACATGATATAGAAGATGTACAGATTGAATTACAACTAGAAAAGCCGTCTAAATCTGATAAATTATAAATGAATAGAAGTGAACTGGAAAAGTTACAAGTCCCCACTAAACAAGATAAATACCTAACCGAGGACAGAAAATACAGTGCTCTATCGGTATGATTTTCAGATATTGGTGATTTATGCCCATCAAAAGCAGGGTCATCCATAGGAACAAACTTATAATGACTTATAAACCCTTGTTCAAAGCCACGAATACTTTTTAAAGGACCAAAAGAATACTAAACTGTCTTTCCCTTTACAAAATATGTGGTAACAAGATCAAGGTGGGGATTTAGAGGCAGTCAAGGGCTCAGGTGAGATTTTAACAACTTGCAATTTTAAACAGACACACTTTCCCTGTCATTAGTGAACTCTCCTTTGTAAAATGGCCTTCCTTGCTGCTGTCAACTTCTGATAAAAATATACAATTCGGAGAGTATTTACACTACAGTGTATTTACTATACCATACTTTTTTTTAAGCTCTTCCTAAGATTTTTCTCTATCAGCATTAATAGTGGTACTTGATCGGAGTTTTGCTTTAGAAAAGGTTGTACTTAATTTAAGTTATAGACTGGATGAAATACTTAGGGGATATCTTGGAAATGTTATATAAAAATGATTAAACTCAAGCTGTGGACTGTAAAAATTATAGCTTTATAGGCCACATGCCTGCCTACCCTTCAATCACTGTCAAAGTGATAATTTCTACAATAATATGTTTCTTTTATTGTGAGATTCTAAACATCAAGTGCTGTTTAAACATTAAACTGAATTGTTTATGTTAGTGCTGTACTCAGCGTGTCATACATCAGGCCACCGTAATCTCTCATGGAATGTAAAATTCTGTCATGAATCATGGCTTGTATATCGGAAATTACTGTAATTTTGATTGGAAATTACAGGGCTCTTGAAATGTTTCTAATTATGATAGAATGTTAGAGCCGCTTCAAACCTGTGTGCTTCTTCAGATGTCTTCATTTACATGCCAAGACTATGCGTTAAGGAGAAATGTCCTGTTTCTTCCTTTACCCCTCACCCACCCACCCTGCACATTCTTGTTTGGGCTATTTAGTCTAATTAGGATGAGGATCTCGTATTCAGATGTATATTATCCTGCCTTTCTTTCTGATCCTACATCTTTTCTGACCTGTCCAATTAAATTATCAAGAGCAACAGACTGTATCCCTACAGGGCCCCTTTCTCCCAAGTCTCAAAAACAGATAAACACAGAAATTAGATGTGTATTGTTGTAGTGGGAGGGTCAGTCTTAAAACAACATTAAATGTGAAAGGTTTTTGACAACTGCCATTTCCTTGCTTGTCATCTGTCCTTGAAGTCCATGACTTTCCTCCCTCCCCACCTTTTTTCTGAAATGCATGGCTCCTTATAGTTGGCAGCCCCTATGCTACCTTCATTCGTTCTTTCTTTTAAATGATATCGGCCCACGTGGACTGAGTTACTGATCTGGGAACTACTTAGACAGTGGCCGCAGTTGGTTCGTAATGTCATGTGAGCGATGTTCTGGTGGGTTTTTTAACATCTGTGCTCTCCGTACCCCTGTCCTACAAAGCTCCCCATGAGCCTTTCAGCAAATGTCGATTGCAACTTCTCGGCCTCTGCCCGGATGGCGTGATTCCCAGAACCCCTTAGCTCCCCTTCCCTCATTACTGAGGAAGAGAGAATCCAAGGAGGGCAGTTATTGG
>NW_027551570.1:3611672-3612556 GCF_008692635.1 Crocuta crocuta
CTTCCTGGATAGTTATTCCTAACTCCTGCTGCCCTGTAACTTTCCAACAGAGGGTTTTTGTAGATGTCTCTTTGTTGGTCAGTTTAGGTGTAGCACTACCCTCATTACGAAAATATGTAGAAAGATTGGCGATTACGTGAAAATAAGCGGTCCAAAAAATGTATATATCACTTGGAGGAGAAGTTTGACTTCACAAGGGAAGGAGTCACTATTTAGGTTCTGTTCTGCTATGATTTTTGTGAAGGAAACAGAAAAACCAGCAAATAACCACCACTCCCCACCCCCTGCCCACAGAAATCTCCAAGTCAGATTGACCTCCTCATGATCAAAATGTTTAACCTCTAAAAGAGCGATTTACTTCTTGGATGTATGTGCCAAGGCTTGTCAGAGGGAGGCAGAGGTCCCTGAGAAAAAAGCGTGTGGAAAGAGGGAAGAGCAGGAGTCCCTTATATCTCAGGCCATCTCGCTCTGTCTGCATCTGGTTCTCTGGGCTAGTTTACCATCCAGCACTGTCTTTATACTTAGACCCCACCGTGCGTTACATATGACCTACATTTAATTCTCAGAGTAACCTTTTGAGCTGGGCTTGTTTTCCTCATTTTATACACGAGAGTCATCGGACTAATAAACAGTAGAGCCAATATCCCGATTTCTTGGTTCTCTGCATCTGGCCTCCTATTTTAGAATTTCCTCGGGGTTCTAGGCAGCCTCTGTTCAGAAGTGATAACTCTGCTCCGGGAAAGAGGAATTAGGGATGTTGGACTCATTTGCTCGAGGGAACGGTGGGAACTTTCCTTTCTTCACTGACATTTCCTGGAGTGTGGATTCTTACCAGCACAGGGTCCTTGGAATCCAGGTTTTTTCATGTCCCATTGTGCTAGGGG
>NW_027551570.1:3612665-3631684 GCF_008692635.1 Crocuta crocuta
TTGTCCCTGTCTGTATCAGTGGTGTTATAATACTGAGAAATTATTTAACCTTTTTGAGCCCAAGATTCTTTTAACATGGGAGAAGGTCACGTGCTACAATAGATGCAGAAGAGCTTTTAAGTTATACAGCACTCTGCACAAATGGATAGTGTGTCTTATAATGTGCTAATAAGCAAGAGGCTCAGACCTCTACCCAGAGTGACTTCTTCATTACCTATGTATGTATCTCAAATACTTTCCATTTTAGACTAAAAGGTAGAGCTTTAGGTAGATATTCTGAATGGCAAGGAGTGTAATTATTTTAAAGTTTCTGCGGTCCTGGAATGTTCTGAAACCAGACACATCACAGTTGTGCAGTGTACTGACTAAGGCACGAAGTATTTTCAGCAAAAGAAACCAAGTCTGTGGATTCCACCATTTCCCGTGTATTATATTATCTCTTCTCTTCGATGAGTAATAGAAATGAGATTGTTTTTAACTCTAATAGAAATGTCTGAATAAAATATGCAAGTAAAAACTGAAGGTAGGCTCCTTTCTGTGCTTGGGTAGGAAAGCAGGCTAATGCAAACTTTAAAAAGATGATATGCTTTAAACATAATGTGAATAGCTCCAAATGAATACACTTTATATTCTGGGTATTCAAATAAGCAGCAGTTTTTCCAAGTGAATCATATTGGAATTTTATCAAACATTTAGTCTGATAACATTCAAATAATTATGAGAGCAGAATTCGCTAATTTTACTGTTTAAAAAAAATAGTTGATTTGGGTAATAACCATTACGGTATCAAGGTTCAGTTACTGTTCATTGGTTATAGTGTTTTCATATGGGAGATGGAAATGGAATTTTTTCCTTAATGGTGGCAGATGTTGGAATCTAATTTTATTCCACAGCAAACCCCTTGGGAGCTCTGAGACTTAAGGTGTATGTCCAGCAAGGGGACATTAGCAGCACCATAGGCCTTGCCTTGTACATCGAATTGTTACATCGATTTTCATGTCTGCAGAGGTGGGGCTTGCAGATACAGTAATATAGGAGTACAGGGCTTTTACGGAACGGCGCGGCATTGCCACTTGTGTTTAGAAAATGATTTCTCTCCAGTGCTTTATTGAACAGAGTATTTCTTTTAGGTAAAGCGACGGGATGATGAAAATTCTATCTGACTGAACATGACTGAATATAATCTTTGGCACTCTCTACCCACCAGTCCCGTAGACTTACAGGACTCTTTGCCTGCTACTGCTTCCGCTAGTTGATAGGTATGGTTTTAGTACTAAAAACAAAACAAAACCAAAAAAAAAAATAAAGGGGGGGGGGATCCTTACCTCTGCAGAAATAGCACGACCAGTGGAAGAGACCAAAAAATGTAAAGCCTTTTGCTTTCTTCCATCCACTTCTCTGACACTTTTGTTGCTGAGATTCCGAGCCTTTAGGGAGGGGAGAGAAGAGTGGGGGGTGGAAGAAAAGAAAGAAGGGAGTGCTAGTGCATCTTTGTGGCCTTTGGGTTTGAAATTCTTAGATAGTGATTGGAATGTCTTAGATACAAGTACGATGACATATCACAGATCAGTGGGGCTAGAAATGGGGCCAAAAAATGTAATTTTCATTGCCGGGAATAGGAGTGCATAGTGACAAAATTCAGGGAAAAAAAAAATCACCATGATTGCAAACTGTATTCCAGCATGTTCGTGAAGCCGTCCTTTATTTTGTTAGAATTAAATTACACTTCAGGGAAACTCTACTTTGAAGCTCTGTGCTGATTCATTCTTTTGGAATGTTCATGCAACAGACTTTGCTGCAACACGATTTCACCTGTGTAGCCTCTTATTTAAGACACAAAGGAGGCCCCTGCAGATTTGAGAGTCACGGTTTCTCTTATTTCTGGTGCCACATCCTTTTCTGGGAGTCTGTGGGACGATCTTTACATATGGTCCTCATAGCCCCTTCTCTTGGGCAAATCAGCTTGTCTTCAGCCAGGGCCTGAGGAGAGAACTGCTTCTTTACACACTCTCCCTCTAGTGCTTTTGATGGTATTTCTTTTTTTCAATTTTTAAAACATTTTTTTTACTGGGTAGAGGTGACCCTGGGAGTCACAGCTTAAATGTCCCTGAATCGGCCTCCCTGGCAGAGGAAGGGTCAGAGAAGTACTCTGAGGGGAGAGCGAGGAGAGAAGCAAGACCACCCCGAGGATAGCCACTTGAGCGGCGTGCCCGTGTGCACATTAACACCCATGCGGGAGGCCCCCGTGCTGCGTTCTGGAATGAGACGGATGCAGAGTTCCATCTGTCTCCTGCTTAAGGTGTCCTGTGTTGACAACCACCTGAACATCTCTTCTTTCTCAATACTGGGAACCCATATTGGATTGAGTTTTCTAAAATGCAGACCTATTATATTTCTAGTTGGTTGCCAAACAGGACTATTCAAAGCAATGGTTTGAAATACACAAAGAGTGACATACTCTAACAGCTTAGAAGGGTACATGACTGTATGTTCCATGATGTTTTAAGAGCCGGTTAAATTTGTGGATCTGAATATCAGCCTCTCTACATTATGAAGACAAGCATATGTTTTATAAATCTAGGTTTTATAAATCTAGGATTTGATTGAGGAAACCCAGAATTAAGTAGAACACTTGCTCAGTATATTTTTGGCTAGGAAATCATGTAAAGGGGTATTTTTCCTTCTAGACACTTGATGTTATCTATTTTAAACAGCTTGGACAGATTTTCCGTTGTCTTACTGCCACTTTCAAATCATTTAAAATGTTCATTTTGGGGGCGCCTGGGTGGCTCAGTTAAGCATCCAACTCTTGATTGCGGCTCAGGTCATGATCTCAGGGTTGTGAGACTGACCCCCACATTGGGCTCCGCGCTGGATGTGGAGCCTGCTTAATAAGATATTCTCTCTCTCTCTTTCTCTCTCTCTCTCTCTCTCTCTCTCCCCACCCATGCCCCTCTGTGTATGCACTCTGAATAAATTAATTAATTAAAATTTCCCCTCTTTTCCCTTAAATTTAAAATGAATTAACTAAAATCATGTAAATACATCTTCCTCATTGACCCATTTAATAAGTTAACTGTTATAAATATAGTCATAACTCATTAAGCCTATTTTCTCCATCTTTAGAAAATGTCACAAGAAAATTTTAGATGCTGTTTGAAAGGTATCAGTTTGCAGATACTGGGCCAGCTCTTTAAAGAGGATCCTCATGTGAGGCAGTCCAAGGAAGGTTACCGTAAGAGTGGGTCACTTTAAAGTAGTTCAGTATACACGTTCTAAAGCAGAAGTATGCCAGTTACGTATTTATAGAATCTTTAGTTGAGGCCACCTCCTTTTGTCCTAAAATGTTAGTATAAGTTGAAAAGTGTGGACTAAGAGTATCTATGGGGAAGATCCTCTTTCTGGAAGCTCTTGCACTATACGATCAGTTTTGACGCATAAAGAGTGACTTCTTCAGGATGGGCTCCGGTACCCACAAAATGAGAGCAGAGAAGAGAGCAAACCAGTGGGTTTTAAGTCTTAAAAGCAGTTAATCCTCCGGCTGCATGTAATTCGCTCACACTTAACACATAACTGTAACACTGATACAATCCTTTCACAAACTACCAAGTTGAAAGAAAAAGCATTTCCTCAGAAGTCTCAACAGTTGTCTTTTATGTTTTGGGTAGTAAAGGTAGGTTTTATTTTAGCTTTATCTTCTTTTTTCCTCATATGAGAAATGAAAATAAAGGCCCTGTGAAGTGAATGAACTATGAAAATGCATTTATGCAAAATGACAATAGAAAAATAGCTCTGGAAGAAACTGCACCATTAAAATTTCACATCAATGAAAGGTGCTAAGAGAACGAGGAAAGAACTTGGGTGGGTAATACGAATCTAATGTGGGGTTTTTCTCTGCTCTGCCAGAATACCTTCAGTATCTTAAAAAGTAACCTTTCAGGTTATTCATTTTTAGAAGTGTAGTTGTTAAGCTTTTACACATGCAATTCTTTTGCATGACAAAACACAACAATGTCATGGACAACTCACATAAAAATAAATGTATGTATTTTAGAGATTAGTAGAAATATAGCCATTCTGTAACTTATCATGAAATACCTTGTGAAAATAGAAGTTCCATCCTCTTTGGGGGGTGCCCCATTGTTAAATTGATGATGTGGTCTTTTTCTGTAAGTCTTAATCTATGCCCGTTATATGTTAGTAGAGAATCTCTTCTCGTTTGATCCCTTGATTCAACAACTCCACTTGCCTTTGTGTATTCTTTTAACAGTTCCCTTTTCAACCAGTATGCTTCAGGAATTGGGTTTAAACACACTGTTTCATAAACTGCCAGCCTCCTCGGCCGCCTCAGTGCCTCTGATTCCGTAAATCAGATCATAGGCAGCATGCTGTCATATAATAAGGTGTCTGATCCTTATTACCAGTTTGTTGATGCACAGACTCCTTCAAATTGACCATTGCAACACATGGTTTCCCCTGAAACTAGCTGTGATAATTAGCATGGTTCTAATGAGACAGAATGTCACTGATCTTGTGCTGAACTGTCGAGTATCGGCGCTACGGATGGGAACTGTCAGAGCCTGCCATCTGTGACAGCGCTTGGCACATTCCAGTGGCAAGGTAGAGCATGCTCAATAGAGTCTTTTCAAACAAATGGCCCTTTTCTTGATGAGGGCTCTGCATTCTGCTCCACTGGAAGAACGTTTGCCCCAACTTTGGCCTCCACAACACCCGTTTTGAGATCCGAATGCGAATGAACGTGTAAATCTCTGTTCTGTGTTACCTAAGAGAGGCATCCTTTGTTTAGCAGGTGAATTTTAAGTGGCATTGCTTCCCCTGACTTTCGACCGTCCCGGAGGGCCCCATAGTGCCAGTTAGCAGGAACACAGTCCCTGAAGATAGTTTTCCCAATTTCGAAATTGCCTTGTTTAAAAGAGATTTGTTGGGAGTTGGGCTGGCTCTTTGTGATAAAGCAGTCTGATTTGACGGAGGGGAAGAGGAAGGGAAAGAAAGAGTTCCGAATGTGTGTAGGAATACCCAAGTCGAATAGAAGAATTAAAATGGACAGGACATTTAGATCTACAGGCTCCAGAGAGAAGGAGAGATTTTTTGCTAGACTAAAAGTCCAGCACTGCTTATCATTCCAAAATATGCTTTGTTGCTTTTTATTTCCTCCTCTCTGGCAGACCACACAGGGCTTGTTCTGAAGAACATTTTCACTAATCTGATCAGGCAGCCAAATACGCCGGGAAAACTGCTTTAATGATCCCACTAATTACCTCAAGTCAATATGAACTGTATTATTAGACTGAGGGAAAATATTCCATTAGGTCTCCCCCTTGGGAGTTTCTCCGCTTTGTGATGTCACTGAAGCCTTCACCCTCTCGCTTGTAATTAATTTTATTTACACACGCAGGCACGCACAAGGTCACACCTGCACAACCGGCACTGGCCAGGGAGCGTGTGGCACTCCGGCTTAATCAGATCTGTCATAATTACCATTCTGCATGTTTCTGACACACGCTGTGAAATATTTCAATTTAACTGCCGCTACCAGCACAACCAGATGTAGTGCGAGTGTGGCTGCATTGGAAATATTATTCCTCAGGATAAACTCTCTCCTCCTCCTTTTTCCTCCAATCCCCTTCCCCCTTTACAGCTAATGTGGCACAGAAGCTGATGTATCCTGTAAATCTTGAATGCAGCGCTAGATTGATAACAGGCGATTAGACAGTTTAACCACAAACAGCTTGTTCATTTTTCACAAATGAAAACCACATGTGGTGTAACTAAAATTTCAGCCCCCCCCTTTTTTTTTTTTAAAGAGTTGGGGTGTGTGTGTGTGTGTGTGTTGAAGATGTGCTTAAATAAAAATAAAATGCACTGGAAAGAAGTTAAGTGTCTATAAAAATGTAGAAGTTACCTGTTT
This sequence comes from Crocuta crocuta, assembly GCF_008692635.1. NCBI lineage: Eukaryota > Metazoa > Chordata > Mammalia > Carnivora > Hyaenidae > Crocuta > Crocuta crocuta. Next base: position 3,618,595 of record NW_027551570.1, read on the forward strand.
TTTTCCAGGTTATTTTATCACAGTCCTCAAATCCCATTTTTCTGCTTTCACCAAAACTCAGATGAGAAAAAGATTCTCCGTTGGACTTTCCATTATTTTCTCTGATGTTTAGTTTGGATGGGAGGGATACTGTCCCTTTGGTCTGTGCCTTTGTCTTTTTTTTTTCAGGGTTAAACCTGTTACTTGACCATAAGTCCTGAGAGCATATTTACTGTTGGGCATATATAGCTTTTTAAAGGACAGTTTCCCTTTTTTTTTTTTTAAATGAAAAGTTGCTAGTTTAGGCTTTGTGGTCATATCCCAGGCAATTCAAAAACAAAANGCCAGAGTTATCACCAGTCTCAGAAGAATCCAGCCGTAAAAAAATTAAAGTATTGGAGCCATAAGAAGGCAAGTGAATAAGCCAGTAGAAAACTAAAATGAGGAGAGGGGAAAGAAATAGGAGCAGTAGTGATTTAGAATCGTACCTCTGGAGAAGGTTCACCACAATCCACTTTAGAGGACATTTAAAACCATAGATACAGCCTAGTTAAATGTCTTTTAATGCCAAATAAAATATACTCCTTTTCTTTTATCTTTATTTTTGTTTTACTACTTCAGTTATGAACCTCACTTTGGGGTGATTCCTGTTATCGGATAAGAAGTGCCATTTCCCATAGACCTTTGGGTTTTTTATTCTTGTTCCATTGCTTTATTCATTTTCCTTCTTCCTTTGTTGTTTTCTTACATTAAAAAAAAAGAAAAGAAACAGAAACTTCCCAAATGTTGACCAGAACTTTCTTTCCTTCTACTCTGGCTATTTTCTGTGTGTTTTGGGTTTGCTCCATGATTATCTTCCAACTGGAAATTTAACATTTTTCTGCCTCCTCATACTTTCTTCTGGCCTTAATATCAAATTTAAAGGGGAAAAAAAAGTATTTGCCTTTTGGTTAGAACCTATCTCCCATCGTGGTAAATACCAGATTATTAGGTCAGTTTCTTTTCACAGTCTTCATTTGAGTCTTCACAGTCTGCCTTTTGCAGATGTCATTTTGCAAGATGCAGGTATTGTGAAGATTTGACTCAGTCCCCACCTCAGCAGTCTGTCACAACAGTATTTCCTGTTGAATACAGGTATCTTCTCAGAATCCTTAACACAGCGGTGAAGGTCCTGGTCACTAATCAGTGAGATCAACCCACCGCTACTTCAGTCATTTGTATCTTAGGGTTCCCAAGAAGAGGTTTGATATACACAACATAGTTGTGTGCAGATGAGTCCAAAAAATAAGAGAAGTGGAGGTTAAAAAAAAAAGCAAAAAAAGACCCTGCACCTTATGACTTCATTGCTACTGCCCTGGCTTTAATAACCCTGAAGTTGTCGCACAGCTACTTCAGGATATGTTAGGGATAAGGCAGCATGCAAATTGGATCACATTTTGCAGTCATTAGTAGAACTCACTATGTAAAGGAAACTTGATTTGTTCCACAGCAAATGAAAGATTTCATTAACATTCTGAAAAATCATCCACTAGTTTGCCATGTTTGCAAACTTGTGTTTTTGTGTATTAGGATTTCTTTGTTCCCAGTACACCTGTTGATACAAAGGGGCTCAGAAAGGAGGGGGCGCGGGGGGAGAAAGAGTTACTGTTCAAGGATGCGGGGGTATGTATGGAGTTTGAGCATATTCAGTATTTTGAGTGTGAGGGAAGAGCATGTCTTTTCATTAAGTTTAATTAGTCTACAGAAATCCCATTGTTCAAAATAAGATTGCAGTTTTCTTTGTGGACCCTGCTAGACTACCCTGTCTGATAAAAGGACAGTTTTCAAATATCTGTTAACAAGTCGTGGTTGAAGATTCAGTAGAAAGTAATTCACAAAACTGCATCCTGCCCAACTCCGTCCACTCGTCCCCTCTCCCCAGCCACGGAGCAGCTGTTCCTTTGCATTGCTGTTGGATCCTCGGGAAAGTAGAATTGGCTATATGCTGTTTTCTTTTGGACCTGTTATTGGCATTTTTCATTGTTGAAATCATCAATGTCATTTACAGTGAAGCTCATCTCTTTTTTCCAAGCTGACAAGAACCAGGGGTGGGGGTGAGGGGCTGTTTCTGAATATGTACCGCAGATAGAGATAGGGCAATGGCAGCTAATTTACAAGCTCACAGATGGTTTACATAAGAACTTGGACGTGAACTTCATCTTTCAGAGAAAGCATTGAGGATCGCAAAGAGTGGCCATCCCTGTCCCACTGTTACCATGCCGTGTGGCCCCAGGCAAGTCATTTAACCTCTCAGTCTCTGAACTTCCCCTTCAGGAAGGTAAAATAGGTTGGGCCAGATTATGTCTAATGTCCCCTTGCAGTTCCAGGTTCTGTGTGTTTGTTGCTGAAACAGGTGCCTAAGTATGAAAGAGGATGCTATTTTGATGGAAGGTACTGCCGACAGGTGTGTTAGGCTGGGAATGAGTCACAGAGGAGGTAAGGTTTTGAATACTGACAGGGCTTAGTTTGGTGGGAGGACAGACAAAGCTCTATTTTGGGGCCTGTAGCCAGAAAGCATTCATAGGTGGGATAGAGTGGAGAGAACTGATCGTCTGGGATCCAGTATAAGAACTTCATGTTAATAGTATGAAATGGAAAGTCATCTGAGGCTGGTTATTACTTACCTGAAAGACCTCTCTCTCTCATTATCAAGGACCTAGAAGAACCAGTACAGTATAGACCCGAGATGAGCTCAGTTCAGTTGGGGAACGAGCTTGGCTTAATACGTGGGGAAGCAGTGGCTGCCAAAACAGTGGGACTTGAAAGTTGCTAAAGAGTTTCCTCCTTAAACACGTTTTTTTGTTTGCTTGGGTTTTTTTTAACTGATGCCTGGGCTTCTGTTAACATCTCACTGTTTTGCCACTGGTATAAGTCACGGGAAGGATAACACATGAAAGAGGAAAAAAATATCCTTGGTCCATGAGAAATCCCAGGTTTGGAAGAGATTAGTGAAATAGGAAGTAAACAAGAAAAAGGAGGCAGGCAATGACAGCTCAGGTGAAGGAATACCTTGAAGCCCGTGTTTGCTTCAAGTTCATAAATTGGTACCTGTAGCATTTAATAGCTGCCGAGGAGTGCCCATTCCCAGATGTCTCCTTTAAATGTTTACCCATTTACTAATGGCGCCTGCACGAGTGCTACTTGTTAGGGTGCTACTTGGCTGGTTCATTGATGGAGTATTTGGTGGTTTAAATGAAATGCAGATTAGCTAAAAATAAATTACTTTCAATAAGGTCAAGGAAGTGAAGGCTGTAAATAAAATATACATTCACAAACAGACAAATGCTATTAGGAAATCCAGCTCAGTCCATGCCAAGCTGTTACTGTCTAAATTGCCTTCTTTCTTCCTGGCTTGCAATTAATTTTTGCTTGTGTGTTTGGAGATTGGGGGAAGGGTAATAGCCTAATGGGTAATGATTTTATTTTAGTATTTTGATTAAAGAGACTAAATAACTTGGACCCTGGATAACCATAAGGACTAAAGCCTTATCCATCAAGCTTAATTTCAAGACAGAAAGTTATGTTATATTTCTGGATAAATTGAGCATTGTGCTACATATATAGTGAGGAGATGGTTGTGTGCTCAGTTATTTTCTCCCCATCCCACCCCCATCCACCCCCACTTACCATCTTTCCTATTCACTGTTTTCCTTGCTTTAATCCTCTATTTGACTAGCCTCCTTCTTGCCCTGTCCTCAGCTCTCAAAGGCAAATACTTTATAACGATTTGCTCTTTGAAAAGTGGTGATGAGAGCAAGGACCGCTAGATTACTGCTTTGACTACACCCTGGTTTCCTAGCCTTCGCGTAGATTCCCATGCCCCATAGGATGCCCGTGACACTGTTCTGTTCCTTTCCCTGCCTCCATCCTCTCTCTGCCCTGCCACCGTCTCCCCTTCTGTTTGGGAACCCCAGGTGTCTTCAGGAAACCTCATTAGTGTTCTTCTTTGGGCAGAGAGACAGGTCTCAAAGGATATTCCACTCATGTTGTCTGCTTTTTGCAGTTACTTGGATGGTATGAAATTAACTAAATTAGAAGACGGTTGCTTTATTCAGAGGTTAGAAACCCATTTTCTAAGTTTGTAATAGGACCAGGAAAAAACAGTGAGATATATACGTGCTAGTGCAGTTGTTAATCAGAAATGTTTAAGCTGTCAAAACTGTTGTTTGCTGAATGAAATCTCATCCAGCCCTGACATAAATAAATCAAAAGTCTTCCCTCATTTTTGATTGACTAGAGGATTAGATGGAGGTGGGCCTTCTCATCAACCACGGCCTGTTGAGATGTCCTGATAGAAACCCAGGGCTCCTCGGGACATAGTCTGGGACCCATTGCACTGCACTGGTGATTAACTGTTTTCCTCCAACCTATCTTGAACAGGCTTGGTCCTTTAGTGGCAAAAAAAAAAAAAAAGATCTGTTCCACGAATCCATAAATACCAAAGTTTTCTAAAGTACTAGGAACTTATAGAAGATAGTTCTAGAAAAATATTTGAAATACGTGTGTGTGTATTGGTGTACAAATGTGTGTATACACACACATGCATGTGGGATGATGGGAGTTCTTAACTGTGGCCCACCTTCCCCCAAGGGGTCCATGAACTTGGATAGAAAAAGAAACCTTTATTTTCATTAATATTTTACTGAAGTTTGACATTTTATTCAATTATGCAATATATCATAGTAGTGTTAACAATACCCATGAATTTGTCACCAGCAAAAATCACAACTATATTCTTATCACAATAAGTTACTACAGATATCTCAAACTATTATCTTTGCTCATCACTATAAAATTACAGTAGTTATCAGATCTGTTGTTAGAGTTTGTTATTTAGGGTGTTAATAAAGAAGCATTTATATCACTATATCACAAATTTTTGGTAACTGTATTTCGGCATAATTGGTTTCCTTCATCTTCTTATGCATTTTATTTCAGGCACATAAAAACATTGTTCTGGAAAGGCATCATCTGTGGGCTTTACCAGCTTGCCAGGAGGGTTGATGGCACAAAAGAAATGAGACCAGTGATTAGATAAATTATATGTAGGGGGGAAATTACATATTTTTTTAGTACATTAGCTGCAGAATTCTTGAATTTGTGGGGGAAACCTTTGTTATTTGTAACTTTACAGTATGCTTATTTTTCAAGTGTCCTTCACTTTGGAGCATGTAAGCAGGGGTTAGGTTCATTGCAGTAACAGTTAAAAGACCAACAGCAAAAACAGAAACCTTGTTGGCAACCTTTTCTCCCAGCACCCGGAGGCCCCATATAGATGAGTTTGTGAGAAAGGGCCTTCTCCCTTAGACTGGAGACCGTGTCCGGGGAGCTTCACCTTTTAATATCAACTTACATCCGAGGCGTAAGCTGCCCTTTCCCCACTGGGCTGTAAGTGCAGGCGGAAATGACTCCCTATTATATCTGCCCCACATCTCCTCTTAGCCTGCACAGTAGGTGGCACATAGATGGCACTTAATAATTATTTGTAGAAGAACAAAATGATTCAGAAGCACATTTCATCTGCTCTCAATTTTGCCGTCACAAACCCCAGCACATTGTTGACTAAGGGAGCTCTAGTGGGAGGCGGGGGGCCTCTGTGCTCAGAAAGACAGAGGAGGATCAGACTCCTGTCCTCCTCCCCTGGGCCCCTCTCGGAGCCGGCCTCCCCAGGTATAAAACAGTGTCAGTGGTCGTGAGGAGTGACTCAGATGGCCTGTGCAGAGAGCCCAGCCTCCCTTGTCGCCTTTTATTGGTAAAATTATAACCCAGCCATTGTCACTGGGACCCACGTGATGCTTCTAGAAATATTTATGCTTCTTTTTTTGATGTGTCCTTGTGAATCACAAGATTTGAGTCCCTCAGTTAAGCCAACCTCTGATTAGTAGGTTTGCATAATGGATAAAATGATGTAGGTTTTGGCCACAAAATGGGCGTTACTTCATCAACAAAATCACAGGCAACTCGGGAGCTCATAATGACCCTGCCCGCTTGATTGTTCCTCTTAGGATATGAGTCCCATAACTTTTGCAATCCCAAATTGCCTTCTCCTGGTTTTAAAAATTCTTTGTTATCTTTCCTAGGATATCATAGAGGGAAGATTTAAATTTTTAATTCCTAGCCCCTAAATATGCATAATGGGACATATAGCTCATTACAGGAGAGATTGCAGTGTTGAAGAGTTTTGTATAAATCAATTAAAAATGCATTGGAAGAAATATTTGTTTAAAATGACCTGTAATAAATTATTTTTGTAAGCAAACAAATCCCTGTATCAGATAAACCATCACCTGAAATTATTTATTTTGTAAGTTCAAGTTTTTATAGGTTTGGTTTCTTTTTTTTAATTTTTTTGCACATAGCATATATGGATATTCAGCAACATTTTTTTCCTTCATGATCTTCATTATTTTGAATAGAAAAATACATCCTGTAAAATTTTAATGGTGACTTTAGGATGGAACATGATAAGGCATTTGCTTCAGAACATTGCCGTATAAGGGTACATATTCATTTGAGTTGAGGGGTTTGGGAAAAGTGAAGTTTCCCATTAAACAATCAGATGTATTTGCCTTTGACAGATGCCTTTAATAGTGCTACCCTGTCTCCTTAAACCTAGTAAGATGAGCTCAGTTTGAATCTTCTTTTTTTGAACTGCAGCATCATTATGAATGCAAGTTGTTGCACTTTGCTACAATATATGATATCCTCAGGAATTACAGAGAAGAATACAGTTTCTTGCCACCAACTAAACGGTCCAGATTGTGCAGTTTTTATAGCTCTTTCTCTTTCCCTCAAACTTAACTGCCACTTCAGTGTTACAGGGAACCCTTTGCTGCATTTTTACACTTTACTCATTCAAGTATGAGCCTCAGGGCATGTCCAGGCCCCTTAGATGAAGGAAAATGAAGACTGTGTCATTCAAAGGGCTATTTGTGTGGACATTTGTTTATGATAAATGTAATTCAGCTGAGACGGGGGTGGCCTGGATTAAAGAAACCCATCAGCATTAGTTGAAGAAGTGGAAGAAATGCTCTGGCCTGAACCAGAGCAGTAGGAATGGAAAATAAGGAACCAATTCAAGAAACATTCTGAAGGAGTAGAATTGGCAGGAATTCATGATTGTTCTCTTTATAAAGCAAACAGACAAGAAATATCAGATTTTTAATGGAAGCTTTTTGCTAAGTTTTTTTAATTAAAAACATAAGCTACTATAAACAATCAAGAAATGCAAGCATAAAGAAGAACATAAAGAAATACCTGTAATCCCAATTAACTAAAGATAGACTGATTTATGTTCTTTATACACACACACACATACGTATATGTATACATATATATGTGCACATGTATATATATATATGACTTACATGTATTCATATGTTATATATAGCTTTTAATTTTCTACTGAGATAGGTTTAAGTGATATTCTACATTTACTATCACAAATAATGCTAACGTGAACATTATTATAGTTAAATATTTGTATAAATCTTTAATTGTCATATATTTAGGATAAATTCTCAAAAGTAGAATTACTGGATAAAAAAGGGCTTTTGTGTTTTAAAGGTGATTACTAGACATTTCTGCATTCAGCATTGCCACATTGCCCATCAGCAAGATTATACCAGTTTATACTTCAAATACCAGCCTTTCAGCCCAGGTGACTATGTGGGTGGTGGTGCTAGTGAGTTAAACTACCTATGAGGAGAATGTGGTCTATAAGAGGAAGATACTGGGTTCAGTTTGGGATGTGATAACTGAATTGTTTTTGTTAACTCCCTGGATATCCTAATTCCTTTGGATTATCTTTGTGATGATGGCAACAATAAAAAAAATAGTGAGAGCTGACATTGATCACGCTGCTACTGTGTCTCAAACCCCTTGCATGAATTATCTCTTTTAATTCACACAACCTATGAGTAGTGGTAAAATTACCCCCATTTTATAGAGGAGAAGATTGATATCTAAAGAATTTGACTAACTTGACCAAAGTTATAGAGCTAGTAAATAGTAGAATAGGAATTCAAATTCAAACCCAGGCTTGATTTTTTTAAACTTTTTTTTCTTTTTTTTAACAATTTTTTAAAAGTTTGTTCTCAGCATTGAAGAGTCTCTCATGGTTTGCCTCCCTCCCTCTCCCCAACTGTTNTAAACCAACTTGACAATAAACTATAAAAAAAAGAAATACAGTAAAAAAAAATGTTTCAATTTACTTTGAGAGATAAAGAGCAAGCAGGGGAGGGGTAGACAGAAAGAGAGAGAGAGAGAGAAAGAATTTCAACCAGGCTTTGCACTGTCAACACAGAGCCCAGCGTGAGCCTTGATCTCATGAATCGTGAGATCATGATCTGGGCCAAAATCAAGAGTCAGACGCTTAACTGACTGAGTCACCCAGGCACTCCAAACCCCAGGCATTCTTAATAATGGATCTTAGAAGTACAGCATGTAAAGGAGGTTAGGTCACAGTAGTTAAGTATTCTCAAGAAAGTCCAGTATGATAAAGAGCTATAGCGAAAGAATGATAGGCACAAGCAACTGGTCTACCTATTTTTCCCGGCACATTGCTAATTCATTTTCCTCTTTTTTTTCATTATCCTCACTATTTTATGTATTGCCTATTTTTTTTAAGGCTGAGCCAATATCACTTTCCATCAGTATAGAATTTCTGATTTCTGACCACACAGCCCGTCTCTTCTCCCCTGTCATGTGGATTCCACTTGATGTCACCCACTGCCTTGTACTGGTAGTTATTTTTGAATGCTTCCCAAATATACTGTGAGCCTTTTAAAGGCAAGTGCTTTCAGTTTAAGTTCATCAGACCTTTTCGTAGTTGTCAGGGACCAGGCACTGGGCTGAATGTGTTCTATTTTATATGGACCAGCTACAGTCCTGTGAGATTAATACTCTTATTATCTGTACTTTGTAGAGGAGGATCTGAGGCTTAAAAAGGTAATTTGCTCAAGTTCACATACATAAATCCCTATATGGGATATAACCCTTTACCTGTATACTGAGGTGTTTGAGCATGACTAGAAGGAGAGTTAGTGTTTGGATGGGCAGAAAAAAGGAGAAAGCGTTTTCCTTCAGTATGAAGGATGGAGAATATAATGTGGGGAAGTGCTGGGCAACAGCTCATAAATAATCCAGTGAATTAGGACATGCATGGGATTGTGAGTAGCCTTCAGGGAAGCTCCAGGGAGTGTGGGCATTTTCTCTATAATGGGAAGCCTTTGAAGGACATTTTGAACAGTAAGATAACCTCAGGTGGATTGAAAGACCAGAGCAATGACTTCCATCCCAGCATCTTTTTTTCCAAGAGCATCTCAAAGATGGCTAAGGGGATTCAAGAAAGCTTAGCTAAACCTATATATTTACCTGGCAGCAAGTTCCATGGGCTGAGTTAGACACGCATCACATCTGTGATGCTCCTTGTAGGTATCACAACTTAGTATAAATGCATTTGTGCTCATTCCTCACCAGAGCTCGAGCCATCATCAGTGCCCTGTCTCCCCTGAGTTAAGAAAACCTTGATTACTTAAAAGCTTTTTTGTTCAGAAATCAAAACAATTGTCCATTGGGAGTAATTAAAAAGAATGTTTGGTACCTAAGCGCATACTTCGAGGAAGAAGGCTCCTAGGCTGACAAGTCAGTGGTGGACAACAGGTGGAAAGGAGTCGTTGGTTCTGCATGATAGAAACAAGGCTAACATTGATGGACCCTGGGATACTGAAGTTTTTTAACGACACTAATTAGGGAGAATGAGAAAATAATAAAAACTTAAGATATTAAGGCACAGTGTGTATAACTGTTAAACAGAAGCCAAATCATATCACTGAAACTTATGTAGTGTCAAAAATGTACCGTAGATTGGGGAGAGAAAGCAAAATAATTCTTTCTCAGAGTCTATATTCAAGAAGCAGGCTTGGAAGCCAGACTTTTGTTTGCTGTTTTTAAGCTTTGAAGAAAACAATCTTGAACGCAGGTTCGTTTATGAAGTATAAGGAAAATTAAACTTTTAAGTTAGATATTATAAGCTTTTAAGATAGAGGTCTTCCAAATCTAATGTTTTCAAAGGAAAATTCAACCTTTCTTTGGAAGTCCTCTTTTAATCAAATTATGAGATTATTTTCTTGCTAGCTATGATTTCAGGCTTTTCTTTCATTCCTTCTTTTTCCCTACTCAGATTCTCCTTCCTGAAAATATTCTTTAAACTGTAAGAGCTCCTTGTCTGACAACCTTCTAAAGTGGGAACAGTTTTAATCTACTCTGGCCAAATTGTCATCTGATAATCTTACTATGGATCAAATGATCTGTAGCAAAAGAAAAAACACTGTATTTATGTGTGCCATAAAGTCAGTGGCTTTGAGAAGGTAGAAAAGAGGGGACCATAAAAGCCATTTTCAGTGTTTTTACTTGCTTAAATTTTAAGCAAAATTGCATAATAAAGGTTACTTACCAACGATTCTGATTATTCAAAATTCTCTAAATTTTAATGGAAGCTTTTCCTCAGATTGTAAGAGCATTTCTTTTTGCTGATAAGAAACCTCCAGAAACTCTGCGTGGATATGTTTAACCTCTTGAAGATAAAATGGCAAAAATTCAGGAGAAATTGACTGGCAGCCACTGTATGTCCTAATTCCACAGTATGGAAACCCACAGATTTTTGGCTAAGATCCTGAGTCCCTTAAATAACCTGGAGAGAGTTTATAACAGTGCCAGTGTAGACATGTAAAACTGGTAATAATTTTAAAATATCATGATAGGTTTTTTTTTTTTCTTTTTAGCAAATACAAGTATCAGAAACCATGCCTTGAAAATAAATATATTTGGGGAACACATAAACACAAATATTCTGCTTAAATATGTTTCTTTTTAAAAAGCCCTCTTTAAATGCAGTGGATGTAATGTGCTACCTTTAGCATGAAAATTTATTGGTACGTCTCTGTTCAAACTTATTTCCCGTGTTTTCTTTAATAAGACCAATGTTAACTTAGCAGGGAAAGTTACTCAGCGCCTGCTGAGTTTTCTTCACAGTATACAAAGTAGATGTTATTAAACTGGGGAGAAAGATTAATGTATTTCCTACTAATTCCATAGAGGTGAACATGTATCTTTATTAATGTTAATGGTGGGGGCCTCTCATTATGTTATAGAATTATCTGCTTTAGCAAAGGTTTTTCTTCTAAAGAACTTCATAACATTTAAAGGTTAATATGTTAGGTAAAGAACGGTGTCTTAAGATCAGCGTTTTTATTACAGGACATGATGGGATGGTTTTTATTAAATTACATGATGATTTGAATGGGGAAGAAGAAAAAGTGCACCGCTTCTTGCCCTCAACTTTAATGCCTTTAATCAAATAATGACCTTCTGGAAAATAGTTAATTTTAAGCATTTGGAAGGATCAATACCACTTTGCCACCAAAAAATGGCCTAGATGATGAAATTTGATGTATTTAAAGTATCATTTCACCCTCTTAACCTAGTAAATAATTTAAAATGCTTTCAATATTGTTTTGCCACTGTTCTGTTTCCCACCGTTTGAAGTGTTATGATTGTTCTTGAGGGGAAAAAAAAGGGTAGAAGTTGTGAAGCACCCAGGCCTCCAATTGGGAAGTGGGGTTTACCTCCATTAGGTCCTATGTCTCTGCAGTAGGGCCCCCAAAGAAGTAATGATGCGTTAATACTGTGTTTGAGGCAGAGTGTGGTAAAAGCATACAAAGTGTGAAAATGGAGCCCTTCTGAAATAGTAAAGGGGTGGCTTAAAACATCATTAGTCACTTGACATCTTTGTGATATCTTCAAACCTTCATGCTAAAGGTGAAAGATTCTGCAACTCTGACAATTAGAACCCATTTCCCCCCCAGCTTATAGAACACTGATATGAAATTACCCTTGAGTGCCGACAGCTTTGTAAATAAAAAAAAAAAATTGCCCTCTATTAGCATGTTTGTGGGCAGATTAAAAACTGTCTTCATTAGCATAAGTAACACTTACGGATTCTTTTAAAAGTAGAAAATTATTTGCTGAATGATAAATTGCTAGCTTTATAGTTAGTTGTTGTTGAAAATGTACTCATTCAAAATGCCTGGTGTAGTTTAGTCTACAATACTGAATTTTTTGTGTTGGAAGTACTATTTAATGGATTATGCACTTAATCCTTGTTCCTACTACTTGCTGAAATGTAATTCATGCTTTCCACTAAAATGTTTGTATCAAATACGTCCCTATTTAGATTGATTTCTTTTAATATCATATATTATTATACTATATGCCCCAGAGATTGGAACAAAATACTCCTGCAAATAACACATAAAAGATGAGGGTGAGAGGGAATAAATACAGACTATAAAATGTTTTGCTTTTTAGAACTCAAATTACCACTCCGTTTTTTTTAAATGTATTTTTCTTTCTTAGTTACAGCAAGATTTGTCATTTTCTTTCTTTTTTCTTACAGCTCTTGGATTTAAAATATATATGCATATAACAGTAACATATACATGTCTGTATATTGTATTAAATGTTTTTTTTTTTTTTTCCTCAAAGAATACTGAAGCCTGTTTTCCTCTGGAAAGCTCGCTGTGTTGTGTGTTCCCAGCTCTGTCACAGAACAGGCCCCGTAAGGGTTCTCTTTTTATTTTGTGAAACCCTGTAGGTACAATACATTCATTCAAGAAAGGAGGTTACTTTTCTGACTCAGTTAAAATCATTGTGTACCCCTTCTCCGTTCACATTTTCGAAGTGAATTGACTTGAATTAATTGTTCTAAAAAGAGTGGCGTGGAAATCGGGGATCGAGTTTGGTTGGAAATTAGCAGCTGAGAGATGAAGGTGCCAGGATTTTTATTTAAATGTGGTACAACAAGATTCTGTCAGTAAAGCACATCATTAGAATATTGAGTTTAGAACTGCTAATTTTTCCTTTAAAATGAGCATACAGTCATGTGTTTCATGGACCATAATAAATTGCCATTGTGTTGTCATTGAGTTTGTTTTGCTTTTTTTCAGTACTGGTTTGGCAGTCATTCTGCATTTTCTCTTTTCCTCCCCCCCCTCCCCCCCCACCGCCCAGA